>NW_027258752.1:0-56239 GCF_045791955.1 Oncorhynchus clarkii lewisi | reverse complement strand
GACCAACCTCACTCTGACCAAGCTCACTCTGACCAACCTCACTCTGACCAACCTCACTCTGACCAACCTCACTCTGACCAACCTCAGTCATACCAACCTCACTCTGACCAACCTCACTCTGACCAACCTCAGTCATACCAACCTCACTCTGACCAACCTCACTCTGACCAACCTCACTCTGACCAACCTCACTCTGACCAACCTCACTCATACCAACCTCAGTCATACTAACCTCACTCTGACCAACCTCACTCTGACCAACATTCCCTCTCTCTCTGTCTCTGTCTCTATTTCTCTCTATTTCTTTCTTTATCTCTCACCTCCCTCTCTCTCTCCCCCCTCAATATCTCCCTCTCTCTCTCTCTCTCTCTCTCCAGGGTCTTGGTACGCAAGACAACACTCTGATCAGGATCATGATCTGTCGTTCTGAGATAGACATGCTGGATATTCGGGAGTGCTTCCGTATGTGCTATGAGAAGTCCCTGTACAACATGATCAAGGTGATACAACTTAACTTGTCTTAAACCCATAGATGCTTTCATCCTATAGATGTTACAATGCCTCTTCTTTGAACTTCTGTCTTAGTTCTTAGTTACCTTGTCTAGTGACTGAAATAAGAGTGACTTTATGACTCTATACTTACTGTCTACCTCCCTGTCTTTCTAACTAGCTATCTGTCTATCTAACTAGCTATCTGTCTATCTGTATATCTCCCTGTGTATCTAACTAGCTATCTGTCTATCTGTATATCTCCCTGTGTATCTAACTAGCTATCTGTCTATCTCCCTGTCATTATAACTAGCTATGTCTATCTAACTAGCTATCTGTCTATCTCCCTGTCTTTCTAACTAGCTATCTGTCTATCTAATTAGCTATCTGTCTATCTCCCTGTCTTTTTAACTAGCTATCTGTCTATCTAGCTATCTGTCTATCTAACTAGCTATCTGTCTATCTGTCTATCTCTCTGAGTTTCTAACTAGCTATCTGTCTATCTGTATATCTCCCTGTCTATCTAACTAACTATCTGTCTATCTCCCTGTCTAACTATCTGTCTATGTGTATATCTAACTAACTATCTGTCTATCTGTATATATCCCTGTCTATCTAACTAGCTATCTGTCTATCTAACTAGCTATCTGTCTATATGTATGTTTCATTGTCTGTCTAAGTAGCTTTCTGTTTATCCGTACATATCTCTGTATCTCTATCTTTTAACATGGTATCTTAATGTTCTGTCTGGTCTTCTACCCAACAGGAAGACACATCAGGAGATTACAAGAGGACTCTGCTCGCCCTGTGTGGAGGAGATGATGAGTAAGTTAGTTATTGCTGATTGATAGAGCTCATCATTACTGTGTTTTGCAGTAGTTCATGTACACCACTTGGGGGCGACATTGCACCATCTCAATTTATTCACAGTTGGCAAATTTAATAATGCCTTTGCTGAGGAAACATTAAGCCAAGGAGCTGAAACCCAAAGCTTCCCTGAAAAGTGAGAGAATTTAGAATTAAATGTTGTCATAGTTCAGGAATGAGTCAGAGGAGAAATGCTGTTAATATATAACTCTCAAAGGGCAAGCCTGAAGGGTGCATGTCACTCATTGTCATGCCAACATCATGTTGGCATGAAGATGGCAAGAGTACAAACAGATCTGTGACCAGGCTAGTGTAGGCTAGGGCTACAGCTGGGTCGTTCCAACAATTCAAATTTGACTTGGTTAAAAATAAACTTTTGATTTCACATATTTATTTGACATTCTTCCATCTCAAGAGGTAAAAATAAATAAATGGCTATTAAAGTGCCAAATATAGTAGCAGGGCTGACTGTAACATAGCTGACAGTAACAGATGATGATTTCATCAGCCATAAATTCCCTTGTGTCAAAATGCTGAATTTGTTACTCTAGCAAGCCTTTATTCATATAAAAAAATGGATTTATTAAATTCTCCATGTGGTCTATATTAAAGGGCACTTCATTTAATATAGCAGGCTTTTAAAAATGCAATGGTGCACAATTTCTACCTAAAATATCAAAGAGGAACAAACGGCACTAATTTCATGGAATGACGACCTGAATGACGACCTGAATGACGACCTGAATGACGACCTGAATGACGACCTGAATGACGACCTGAATGACGACCTGAATGACGACCTGGCTACTTTAGTGAACTATTATTAGTAGAGTAAACAAAGGAAAGGAACATGATGTCATGTTGAATGTGTCAGATCTCAGAATAGCATATTTTATCTAGGAAATTACCAGAGTGGGTTTTCTTTAGATATGTTGGGGAGTCAGGGATAGCTCTGGTTTTGTTGTTGGGAGGGGTTAGGGATGTGGCGGTCATGAAATTTCGGCAGCCGGTGATTGTCAAGCAAATAACTGTCGGTCTCACAGTAATTGACCTGTTAATTAACATAAACACATGTAGCATATCCTGGCTTCCACACAGCCTACAAGCCACTGATGCAGACATTTGGAACATCTACATTTTAAAAAGTTTAATATATCCATGTAATATAACCTACACCATCACAATAAATCCATGTAATATAACCTACACCATCACAATATATCCATGTAATATAACCTATACCATCACAATAAATCCATGTAATATAGCCTACACCATCACAATATATCCATGTAATATAACCTACACCATCACAATAAATCCATGTAATATAACCTACACCATCACAATAAATCCATGTAATATAACCTACACCATCACAATAAATCCATGTAATATAACCTACACCATCACAATATATCCATGTAATATAACCTATACCATCACAATAAATCCATGTAATATAACCTACACCATCACAATAAATCCATTATTTATTTTAGACCGGTCAAAAGAAACATGATATGAAGAAAACGTAGTCTATTTCAGAAGAACAGAATAGCGTCGTCTGAGTTGTCCTTCTGTTAGGTCCTGATCTGGCTATGCCCAATGGCTGTGGGCTACACTAGTTCATTCAGCAGACAAGATTTGCTTACAATTCCCTGGCATTATTTTATATTATTTAATAGTATGAAGAATACAATATTATATTAGGAAAGTTGATAAATAAATATAGCAGGCCTAGCCTATAGAGGCTGATGGGATCCTCCTCTTTTTAATAAAGGCCATCACTCTGTTTTCTCACACAATTGCAGAGCCTATAGAAATGTTGCGCAACATGCGCTCATGGGCTCTCATGAAGTGTTTGATTCGATTTTCCATAACATTTGCATTGATGTCAAAGTGATTAGCGGGACAATAGAGGGCTGAGTACGAGGCAGTTAGCAAGTTTGGTAGCCTACTTATGACCATCAGCAGCATCAGAGCTTGGAGAAACCTAATTATGGTCACGTGGAATTTGACTGCCTTCATGACTCGGTAATGCGGTCACGGCAACAGCCCTAGTCGGGGTTAGCTCTGTGGTTTTGTTGTTGGTGGTGTTATGTTGACTCATGGTTAGATTCAACTAGATACATTGTATTGTTATAGTGTCTTTTATCTTCAGGATGCCCAGCCCAGATGGGCTTATAAACCGCTGTCTGTTTTTTGCGATTCACTGTGTTCTATACTCCTTGACTCATTGGTATGTAATTGGTCATTGCAGCCTAGCAGGAGAGTTCTTCCCAGAGGCTGCTCAGCTAGCCTACAAGATGTGGGAAACAAGTGCCACGACCAAAGTTCAGGTTCGGCCCTCTGCCCTCTGCCGTCTACTCACACATCCCAAATGGCATTCTATTCAATGAATCTGTTCTAAATGGCCCTATGTAGTACACTAATTGGGCTCTGGTCAAAACTAGTGCACTTTATATGGTTCCATTTGGGACGCATTTTTCGCTCATTTTGGCCCTCGAAAACAGCACACTACATTTCAGAGTTGCTTATAGTATAGATTGCATGTTTGTTCTGGCTCTGGCATGCATCTCATTACCTTTACAAGGATCTCTTCCCTTGTTGTGGCCCCTCAACCCGCGGTGATAACTCTACCGTCTCTTCCCTTGCTGTGGCCCCTCAACCCCCTCCTCACAACATTTCACTAATTACACTGTTGAAATACAGACAGTTCCTGTTACAATGATCCTGCAGACATGGACATCCAGACACACACACACACACACACACACACACACACACACACACACACACATACACACACACACACACACACACACACACACACACACACACACACACACACACACACACACACACAACACACATACACACACACACACACACACACACACACACACACACACACACACACACACACACATACACACACACACACACACACACACACACACGCATACACATACACACACACACACACTCTGATTCAGTTGTTTTCCAGGCCTCTCTCCCTCCAGGACTTCTGATCATAAACTAAATAGTGATAGAAGATTCATTGATATTTGGTTACCGTGACAACACTGAGTCTAAGAGTGTTCCTGAACTGCACATCTGTGCATGTTTGCTGCTCTGACCCTTTGAAGTCTGTCCTGTCTGTCCTGTCCTGTCTGTCTGTCCTGTCTGTCTGTCTGTCTGTCTGTCTGTCTGTCTGTCTGTCTGTCTGTGTCTGTCTGTCTCGCTGTCTGTCTGTCTGTCTGTCTCGCTGTGTGTGTCTGTGTGTGTGTACTATATCTGATTTGACCCTTGCCCCCGGTCTCATCCTCTCTTCTTCAGCTCAGACCAACCATCCGTCCTGCCAGTGATTTCGACCCGGCTGATGATGCTCAGAACCTGAGGAAAGCCATGAAAGGCTTTGGTACATAGCCTCCCATGGAAAACACATCACCTTCACTCTAACCGTCTTAATGACGTTGTTGTAACTGGTTCATACATCATGTGATATTGTATGAAACAGATATATGGAAGTGTTTGATAAAACAGGTATTTATAACCATTGTTCATGTCTTCAGGCACAGATGAAGACGTCATCATTAACATTGTGGCTAACAGGAGCAACGAGCAGAGACAGGAGATCAGACAGGCCTTTAAGTCCATCCTCGGCAGGGTAAGACAGACACCCCCAACACTCACATAGTGGCGCTTTACATTGTACTGTGAAACCCACCACATCCAAAACTCAATCTGTGTGCTAGAATGTAATGACATCATTCCAGCGAGTGGGCGATGCACAGCGGCCATTTTGTGCCTGCAGTTTCACACATGGGCCACAGATGTACACAGGATAAGATGGTCATCTGTTCTGTGTGTTAACTACGACCTCTCCTATAGGACCTGATGAAGGATCTGAAGTCTGAGCTCTCTAAGAACCTGGAGAGGCTGATTATCGGCCTGATGCTGACGCCCGCTGAGTTTGACGCCAAGATGATGAGGAAAGCGATGGAGGTAGGAGGAGGTGGTGGTCAGTGTATATAATATATAGAAATGTATAGAGACACTGAATGTTTGTGGGGATGGTGGATCTCTCTGTGTGATACATATCTAGTAGACAAGTCTTAGTATGAGATAACATCTTCTGTTCTGTGTGATACAGATTTAGTATGTTCCACAGACAAAGGACAGCCTACAGGTTCTTTCTCCAGTGGGTGGTTTGATGTTTGAGACCGATATGACAAACTATGAATAAAAACAGAGGAGGAGAGGAGAGGAGAGGAGAGGAGAGGAGAGGAGAGGAGAGGAGAGGAGAGGAGAGGAGAGGAGAGGAGAGGAGAGGAGAGGAGAGGAGAGGAGAGGAGAGGAGAGGAGAGGAGAGGAGAGGAGAGGAGAGGAGAGGAATAGACATAATATGGCATTTGAAATGTCTTTATTATTTTGGAACTTCTGTGAGTGTAATGTTTACTTTGTAATGTTTATTTAACTTTTGTTTATTATCTACTCCACTAACTTTGGCAATGTTTACATATGTTTCCCATGCCAATAAAGTAGAGAGAGAGAGAGAGAGAGAGAGAGAGAGAAATTCCCATTATTGAGTCAGACTGGCTGACACAGTGTTGACCAAGGTAGGGGTTTCCATGGTGACTAAATCCAAAGATTCAAAAATGTAAATCCCAGCATTTAGAATACATGCGGTGTTTGGTTTCTCAAACAAACCAGAATGACAACATCTCATTCCTATTCCCGGGAGTCACACTAATTATTTCCATATTTTGCCAGGGGGCGGGGACAGACGAACATGCTCTGATTGAGATCCTGGTAACCAGGAGCAACGGGGAGATCCATGCCATGAACACTGCCTACCGGGCTGGTGAGGCCTATAGCGCACTCCATCATAATAATAATAGCCCTCTAGTCTGTGTTTTAAGCTGTGGTTGTTGCCACACAGGCCATCACTGTTAAATAGTCACCACTAGCCAGCCTCCACCAAGTACACACCATCCTATATAACTACTGTCTATACACAGCATCCTCTATAACTACTGTCTATACACACCATCCTATATAACTACTGTCTATACTGTCTATACACAGCATCCTCTATAACTACTGTCTATACTGTCTATACACACCATCCTATATAACTACTGTCTATACACATCATCCTATATAACTACTGTCTATACACACCATCCTATATAACTACTATCTATACACAGCATCCTCCATAACTACTGTCTATACTGTCTATATACACCATCATATATAACTACTGTCTATACTGTCTATACACAGCATCCTCTATAACTACTGTCTATACTGTCTATACACACCATCCTATATAACTACTGTCTATACACATCATCCTATATAACTACTGTCTATACACACCATCCTATATAACTACTATCTATACACAGCATCCTCCATAACTACTGTCTATACTGTCTATATACACCATCCTATATAACTACTATCTATACACAGCATCCTCCATAACTACTGTCTATACTGTCTATATACACCATCATATATAACTACTGTCTATACTGTCTATACACAGCATCCTCTATAACTACTGTCTATACTACTGTCTATACACACCATCTTATATAACTACAGTCTATACACACCATCCTAAAAAACTACTGCACATACTGTCTATACACACCATCCTATATAACTACTGTCTATACTGTCTATACACACCATCCTATATAACTACTGTCTATATACACCATCCTATATAACTACTGTCTATACACACCATCCTATATAACTACTGTCTATACTGTCTATACAAACCATCCTATATAACTACTGTCTATACACACCATCCTATATAACTACTGTCTATACACACCATCCTATATAACTACTGTCTATACACACCATCCTATATAACTACTGTCTATACACACCATCCTATATAACTACTGTCTATACACACCATCCTATATAACTTCTGTCTATACACACCATCCTGTATAACTACTGTCTATACTGTCTATACACACCATCCTATATAACTACTGTCTATACTGTCTATACACACCATCCTATATAACTACTGTCTATACACACCATCCTAAAAAACTACTGTCTATACCGTCTATACACACCATCCTATATAACTACTGTCTATACACACCATCCTAAATAACTACTGTCTATACACACCATCCATATAACTACTGTCTATACACACCATCCTATATAACTACTGTCTATACACACCATCCTATATAACTACTGTCCATACTGTCTATACACACCATCCTATATAACTACTGTCTATACACACCATCCTATATAACTACTGTCCATACTGTCTATACACACCATCCTAAATAACTACTGTCTATACCGTCTATACACACCATCCTATATAACTACTGTCTATACACACCATCCTATATAACTACTGTCCATACTGTCTATACACACCATCCTATATAACTACTGTCTATACTGTCTATACACACCATCCTATATAACTACTGTCCATACTGTCTATACACACCATCCTATATAACTACTGCCCATACTGTCTATACACACCATCCTATATAACTACTGTCTATACTGTCTATACACACCATCCTGTATAACTACTGTCTATACACACCATCCTATATAACTACTGTCTATACACACCATCCTATTTAACTACTGTCTATACTGTCTATACACACCATCCGATATAACTACTGTCTATACTGTCTATACACACCATCCTGTATAACTACTATCTATGCACACCATCCTATATAACTACTGTCTATACACACCATCCTATATAACTACTGTCTATACTGTCTATATACACCCTCCTATATAACTACTGTCTATACACACTATCCTATATAACTACTGTCTATACACACCATCCTATATAACTACTGTCTATACACACCATCCTATATAACTACTGTCTATACACACCATCCTATATAACTTCTGTCTATACACACCATCCTGTATAACTACTGTCTATACTGTCTATACACACCATCCTATATAACTACTGTCTATACTGTCTATACACACCATCCTATATAACTACTGTCTATACACACCATCCTAAATAACTACTGTCTATACCGTCTATACACACCATCCTATATAACTACTGTCTATACACACCATCCTAAATAACTACTGTCTATACACACCATCCATATAACTACTGTCTATACACACCATCCTATATAACTACTGTCTATACACACCATCCTATATAACTACTGTCCATACTGTCTATACACACCATCCTATATAACTACTGTCTATACACACCATCCTATATAACTACTGTCCATACTGTCTATACACACCATCCTAAATAACTACTGTCTATACCGTCTATACACACCATCCTATATAACTACTGTCTATACACACCATCCTATATAACTACTGTCCATACTGTCTATACACACCATCCTATATAACTACTGTCTATACTGTCTATACACACCATCCTATATAACTACTGTCCATACTGTCTATACACACCATCCTATATAACTACTGCCCATACTGTCTATACACACCATCCTATATAACTACTGTCTATACTGTCTATACACACCATCCTGTATAACTACTGTCTATACACACCATCCTATATAACTACTGTCTATACACACCATCCTATTTAACTACTGTCTATACTGTCTATACACACCATCCGATATAACTACTGTCTATACTGTCTATACACACCATCCTGTATAACTACTATCTATACACACCATCCTATATAACAACTGTCTATACACACCATCCTATATAACTACTGTCTATACTGTCTATATACACCCTCCTATATAACTACTGTCTATACACACTATCCTATTTAACCACTGTCTATACACACTATCCTATAAAACTACTGTCTATACACACCATCCTATATAACTACTGTCTATACACACCGTCCTATATAACTACTGCCTATACTGTCTATATACACCCTCCTATATAACTACTGTCTATACACACCATCCTATATAACTACTGTCTATACACACCATCCTATTATATAACTACTGTCTATATACACCCTCCTATATAACTACTGTCTATATACACCCTCCTATATAACTACTGTCTATACACACCATCCTATATAACTACTGTCTATACACACCATCCTATATAACTACTGTCTATACTGTCTATACACACCATCCTATATAACTACTGTCTATACTGTCTATACACACCATCCTATATAACTACTGTCTATACACACCATCCTTATTTAACTATTGTCTATACTGTCTATACACACTATCCTATATAACTACTGTCTATACTGTCTATTTCACACCCGTATATATGTACAGTATTTATTGATATTGCAGACGCTGATATTGCTCGTTCTGATATTTATTTATTTTAGTTCTGGGGGTATTGTGTGTATTGTTTTGTGTTGCTAGGTATTACTGTACTGTTGGAGCTAGAAACAGAAGCATTAGATATTACTGTACTGATGGAGCTAGAAACACAAGCATTAGATATTACTGTACTGATGGAGCTAGAAACACAAGCATTAGATATTACTGTACTGTTGGAGCTAGAAACACAAGCATTAGATATTACTGTACTGTTGGAGCTAGAAACACAAGCATTAGGTATTACTGCACTGTTGGAGCTAGAAACACAAGCATTAGATATTACTGCACTGTTGGAGCTAGAAACACAAGCATTAGATATTACTGTACTGATGGAGCTAGAAACACAAGCATTAGATATTACTGTACTGTTGGAGCTAGAAACACAAGCATTAGATATTACTGTACTGTTGGAGCTAGAAACACAAGCATTAGATATTACTGTACTGTTGGAGCTAGAAACACAAGCATTAGGTATTACTGCACTGTTGGAGCTAGAAACACAAGCATTAGATATTACTGCACTGTTGGAGCTAGAAACACAAGCATTAGATATTACTGTACTGATGGAGCTAGAAACACAAGCATTAGATATTACTGTACTGTTGGAGCTAGAAACACAAGCATTAGATATTACTGTACTGTTGGAGCTAGAAACACAAGCATTAGATATTACTGCACTGTTGGAGCTAGAAACACAAGCATTAGGTATTACTGTACTGTTGGAGCTAGAAACACAAGCATTAGATATTACTGCACTGTTGGAGCTAGAAACACAAGCATTAGGTAATACTGTACTGTTGGAGCTAGAAACACAAGCATTAGGTATTACTGTACTGTTGGAGCTAGAAACACAAGCATTAGATATTACTGTACTGTTGGAGCTAGAAACACAAGCATTAGGTATTACTGTACTGTTGGCGCTAGAAACACAAGCATTAGGTATTACTGCACTGTTGGAGCTAGAAACACAAGCATTAGATATTACTGTACTGATGGAGCTAGAAACACAAGCATTAGATATTACTGTACTGTTGGAGCTAGAAACACAAGCATTAGATATTACTGTACTGTTGGAGCTAGAAACACAGGCATTAGGTATTACTGCACTGTTGGAGCTAGAAACACAAGTATTAGATATTACTGTACTGATGGAGCTAGAAACACAAGAATTAGATATTACTGTACTGTTGGAGCTAGAAACACAAGCATTAGATATTACTGTACTGTTGGAGCTAGAAACACAAGCATTAGATATTACTGTACTGTTGGAGCTAGAAACACAAGCATTAGGTATTACTGCACTGTTGGAGCTAGAAACACATGCATTAGATATTACTGTACTGTTGGAGCTAGAAACACAAGCATTAGGTATTACTGTACTGTTGGAGCTAGAAACACAAGCATTAGATATTACTGCACTGTTGGAGCTAGAAACACAAGCATTAGATATTACTGTACTGTTGGAGCTAGAAACACAAGCATTAGATATTACTGTACTGTTGGAGCTAGAAACACAAGCATTAGATATTACTGTACTGTTGGAGCTAGAAACACAGGCATTAGGTATTACTGCACTGTTGGAGCTAGAAACACAAGTATTAGATATTACTGTACTGATGGAGCTAGAAACACAAGAATTAGATATTACTGTACTGTTGGAGCTAGAAACACATGCATTAGATATTACTGTACTGTTGGAGCTAGAAACACAAGCATTAGGTATTACTGTACTGTTGGAGCTAGAAACACAAGCATTAGATATTACTGCACTGTTGGAGCTAGAAACACAAGCATTAGATATTACTGTACTGTTGGAGCTAGAAACACAAGCATTAGATATTACTGCACTGTTGGAGCTAGAAACACAAGCATTAGATATTACTGTACTGTTGGAGCTAGAAACACAAGCATTAGATATTACTGTACTGTTGGAGCTAGAAACACAAGCATTAGATATTACTGTACTGTTGGAGCTAGAAACACAAGCATTAGATATTACTGTACTGTTGGAGCTAGAAACACAAGCATTAGGTATTACTATACTGTTGGAGCTTGAAACACAAGCATTAGATATTACTGTACTGTTGGAGCTAGAAACACAAGCATTAGGTATTACTGCACTGTTGGAGCTAGAAACACATGCATTAGATATTACTGTTCTGATGGAGCTAGAAACACATGCATTAGATATTACTGTACTGTTGGAGCTAGAAACACAAGCATTAGATATTACTGTACTGTTGGAGCTAGAAACACAAGCATTAGGTATTACTGCACTGTTGGAGCTAGAAACACATGCATTAGATATTACTGTACTGTTGGAGCTAGAAACACAAGCATTAGATATTACTGTACTGTTGGAGCTAGAAACACATGCATTAGATATTACTGTTCTGATGGAGCTAGAAACACATGCATTAGATATTACTGTACTGTTGGAGCTAGAAATACAAGCATTAGGTATTACTGTACTGTTGGAGCTAGAAACACAAGCATTAGATATTACTGCACTGTTGGAGCTAGAAACACATGCATTAGGTATTACTGTACTGATGGAGCTAGAAACACAAGCATTAGGTATTACTGTACTGTTGGAGCTAGAAACACAAGCATTAGATATTACTGTACTGTTGGAGCTAGAAACACAAGCATTAGGTATTACTGCACTGTTGGAGCTAGAAACACAAGCATTAGATATTACTGTACTGTTGGAGCTAGAAACACAAGCATTAGATATTACTGTACTGATGGAGCTAGAAACACAAGCATTAGATATTACTGTACTGATGGAGCTAGAAACACATGCATTAGATATTACTGTACTGATGGAGCTAGAAACACATGCAATAGATATTACTGTTCTGATGGAGCTAGAAACACAAGCATTAGATATTACTGTACTGATGGAGCTAGAAACACAAGCATTAGATATTACTGTACTGATGGAGCTAGAAACACAAGCATTAGATATTACTGTTCTGATGGAGCTAGAAACACAAGCATTAGATATTACTGTACTGATGGAGCTAGAAACACAAGCATTAGATATTACTGTACTGTTGGAGCTAGAAACACAAGCATTAGATATTACTGTACTGATGGAGCTAGAAACACAAGCATTAGATATTACTGTTCTGATGGAGCTAGAAACACAAGCATTAGATATTACTGTACTGATGGAGCTAGATACACAAGCATTAGATATTACTGTACTGTTGGAGCTAGAAACACAAGCATTAGATATTACTGCACTGTTGGAGCTAAAAACACAAGCATTAGATATTACTGTACTGTTGGAGCTAGAAACACAAGCATTAGATATTACTGTACTGTTGGAGCTAGAAACACAAGCATTAGATATTACTGTACTGTTGGAGCTAGAAACACAAGCATTAGATATTACTGTACTGATGGAGCTAGAAACACAAGCATTAGATATTACTGTACTGTTGGAGCTAGAAACACAAGCATTAGATATTACTGTACTGATGGAGCTAGAAACACAAGCATTAGATATTACTGTACTGTTGGAGCTAGAAACACAAGCATTAGATATTACTGTACTGTTGGAGCTAGAAACACAAGCATTAGATATTACTGTACTGTTGGAGCTAGAAACACAAGCATTAGATATTACTGTACTGTTGGAGCTAGAAACACAAGCATTAGATATTACTGTACTGATGGAGCTAGAAACACAAGCATTAGATATTACTGTACTGTTGGAGCTAGAAACACAAGCATTAGATATTACTGTACTGATGGAGCTAGAAACACAAGCATTAGATATTACTGTACTGTTGGAGCTAGAAACACAAGCATTAGATATTACTGTACTGTTGGAGCTAGAAACACAAGCATTAGATATTACTGTACTGTTGGAGCTAGAAACACAAGCATTAGGTATTACTGTACTGTTGGAGCTTGAAACACAAGCATTAGATATTACTGTACTGTTGGAGCTAGAAACACAAGCATTAGGTATTACTGCACTGTTGGAGCTAGAAACACATGCATTAGATATTACTGTACTGTTGGAGCTAGAAACACAAGCATTAGATATTACTGTACTGTTGGAGCTAGAAACACAAGCATTAGATATTACTGTACTGATGGAGCTAGAAACACAAGCATTAGATATTACTGTACTGATGGAGCTAGAAACACATGCATTAGATATTACTGTACTGATGGAGCTAGAAACACATGCATTAGATATTACTGTTCTGATGGAGCTAGAAACACAAGCATTAGATATTACTGTACTGATGGAGCTAGAAACACAAGCATTAGATATTACTGTACTGATGGAGCTAGAAACACAAGCATTAGATATTACTGTTCTGATGGAGCTAGAAACACAAGCATTAGATATTACTGTACTGATGGAGCTAGAAACACAAGCATTAGATATTACTGTACTGTTGGAGCTAGAAACACAAGCATTAGATATTACTGTACTGATGGAGCTAGAAACACAAGCATTAGATATTACTGTACTGATGGAGCTAGAAACACATGCATTAGATATTACTGTACTGTTGGAGCTAGAAACACAAGCATTAGATATTACTGTACTGATGGAGCTAGAAACACAAGCATTAGATATTACTGTTCTGATGGAGCTAGAAACACAAGCATTAGATATTACTGTACTGTTGGAGCTAGAAACACAAGCATTAGATATTACTGTTCTGATGGAGCTAGAAACACAAGCATTAGATATTACTGTACTGATGGAGCTAGAAACACAAGCATTAGATATTACTGTACTGTTGGAGCTAGAAACACAAGCATTAGATATTACTGTACTGATGGAGCTAGAAACACAAGCATTAGATATTACTGTACTGATGGAGCTAGAAACACATGCATTAGATATTACTGTACTGTTGGAGCTAGAAACACAAGCATTAGATATTACTGTACTGATGGAGCTAGAAACACAAGCATTAGATATTACTGTTCTGATGGAGCTAGAAACACAAGCATTAGATATTACTGTACTGTTGGAGCTAGAAACACAAGCATTAGGTATTACTGCACTGTTGGAGCTAGAAACATAAGCATTAGATATTACTGTACTGATGGAGCTAGAAACACAAGCATTAGATATTACTGTACTGTTGGAGCTAGAAACACAAGCATTAGATATTACTGTACTGTTGGAGCTAGAAACACAAGCATTAGATATTACTGTACTGTTGGAGCTAGAAACACAAGCATTAGGTATTACTGCACTGTTGGAGCTAGAAACACATGCATTAGATATTACTGTTCTGATGGAGCTAGAAACACAAGCATTAGATATTACTGTACTGATGGAGCTAGAAACACAAGCATTTTGCTGTACCTGCCACAACATCTACAAAATATATGTACGCATCAAGTACAATTTAATTTTATTTGTTCTTTCAACTGTGGTACCTTTTGTTGCCTTTAGGGGGAGCCAGTTGTTCTGGTAGCTGTTACTAAACCAGAACACCCTGAAGCACTAACAGTTACTGTAGCTATAAACACCCATGATGCATGAATAATAGCCTTGTATTAACCTGGGTCCGATGTCTTGCAGGCTATAAGAAGAGCATGGAGGACGCCATCCAGTCGGACACCTCAGGACGCTTCAGTCAGATCCTGACGTCGTTGGTGCAGGTAACGTTTATTCCCTCGCACTGTACATCTACAAAACAACGGGACATAATATGGCCGTCCGTATAATTCTATATCAGTGAGTGAAGTCTATTCTACATAACAATACCCGTCGTGCTCTTCCTCCCCCACCAGGGGGCGAGAGAGCAGGGTCCAGCTGACTGGGACAGAGCATTGGTGGACGCCCAGGTGAGTACATCATGCAACATGACTCTCGCTCGTTAGATTTTCAACGGGGTTTATTGTGGAATAGTGTTGATGCTCTTTTCAGGAACTGGCCGATGCCTGTAACGAAGACTCTGACGACATGGAGATTAAGTTCATGAGTATCCTCTGTACCAGGAGCTTCCCACATCTCAGGAGAGGTACCAGAGAAACACTGTTTAATCACTACTGACCACATCTCAGAGAGGAACCAGAGAAACACTGTTTAATCACTACTGACCACATCTCAGAGAGGAACCAGAGAAACACTATTTAATCACTACTGACCACATGTCAGGAGAGGTACCAGAGAAACACTGTTTAACCACTACTGACCACATCTCAGAGAGGAACCAGAGAAACACTGTTTAATCACTACTGACCACATCTCAGAGAGGAACCAGAGAAACACTGTTTAATCACTACTGACCACATCTCAGAGAGGAACCAGAGAAACACTGTTTAATCACTACTGACCACATCTCAGAGAGGAACCAGAGAAACACTACTGACCACATCTCAGAGAGGAACCAGAGAAACACTGTTTAATCACTACTGACCACATCTCAGAGAGGTACCAGAGAAACACTGTTTAATCACTACTGACCACATCTCAGAGAGGAACCAGAGAAACACTGTTTAACCACTACTGACCACATCTCAGAGAGGAACCAGAGAAACACTGTTTAACCACTACTGACCACATCTCAGAGAGGAACCAGAGAAACACTGTTTAATCACTACTGACCACATCTCAGAGAGGTACCAGAGAAACACTGTTTAATCACTACTGACCACATCACAGGAGAGGTACCAGAGAAACACTGTTTAACCACTACTGACCACATCTCAGAGAGGAACCAGAGAAACACTGTTTAATCACTACTGACCACATCTCAGAGAGAGGTACCAGAGAAACACTATTTAATCACTACTGACCACATCTCAGAGAGGTACCAGAGAAACACTATTTAATCACTACTGACCACATCTCAGAGAGATACCAGAGAAACACTACTGACCACATCTCAGAGAGATACCAGAGAAACACTATTTAATCACTACTGACCACATCTCAGAGAGGTACCAGAGAAACACTATTTAACCACTACTGACCACATCTCAGAGAGGAACCAGAGAAACACTGTTTAATCACTACTGACCACATCTCAGAGAGGAACCAGAGAAACACTGTTTAATCACTACTGACCACATCTCAGAGAGGTACCAGAGAAACACTGTTTAATCACTACTGACCACATCTCAGAGAGGAACCAGAGAAACACTGTTTAATCACTACTGACCACATCTCAGAGAGGAACCAGAGAAACACTATTTAATCACTACTGACCACATCTCAGAGAGGAACCAGAGAAACACTGTTTAATCACTACTGACCACATCTCAGAGAGATACCAGAGAAACACTGTTTAATCACTACTGACCACATCTCAGAGAGATACCAGAGAAACACTATTTAATCACTACTGACCACATCTCAGAGAGGAACCAGAGAAACACTGTTTAATCACTACTGACCACATCTCAGAGAGGAACCAGAGAAACACTGTTTAATCACTACTGACCACATCACAGGAGAGGTACCAGAGAAACACTATTTAATCACTACTGACCACATCTCAGAGAGGTACCAGAGAAACACTGTTTAATCACTACTGACCACATCTCAGAGAGGAACCAGAGAAACACTGTTTAATCACTACTGACCACATCACAGGAGAGGTACCAGAGAAACACTATTTAATCACTACTGACCACATCTCAGAGAGGTACCAGAGAAACACTACTGACCACATCTCAGAGAGGAACCAGAGAAACACTGTTTAATCACTACTGACCACATCTCAGAGAGGAACCAGAGAAACACTGTTTAATCACTACTGACCACATCTCAGAGAGGTACCAGAGAAACACTATTTAATCACTACTGACCACATCTCAGAGAGGAACCAGAGAAACACTGTTTAACCACTACTGACCACATCTCAGAGAGGAACCAGAGAAACACTGTTTAATCACTACTGACCACATCTCAGAGAGGAACCAGAGAAACACTATTTAATCACTACTGACCACATCTCAGAGAGATACCAGAGAAACACTGTTTAATCACTACTGACCACATCTCAGAGAGGTACCAGAGAAACACTATTTAATCACTACTGACCACATCTCAGAGAGGAACCAGAGAAACACTGTTTAATCACTACTGACCACATCTCAGGAGAGGAACCAGAGAAACACTGTTTAATCACTACTGACCACATCTCAGAGAGGTACCAGAGAAACACTGTTTAATCACTACTGACCACATCTCAGAGAGGTACCAGAGAAACACTGTTTAATCACTACTGACCACATCTCAGAGAGGAACCAGAGAAACACTGTTTAACCACTACTGACCACATCTCAGAGAGGTACCAGAGAAACACTGTTTAATCACTACTGACCACATCTCAGAGAGGTACCAGAGAAACACTGTTTAATCACTACTGACCACATCTCAGAGAGGAACCAGAGAAACACTGTTTAATCACTACTGACCACATCTCAGAGAGGTACCAGAGAAACACTGTGTTAGCACTAATGCGGTATTAGATAGACATATTATTGGATATATAAGCCTCGATATCTGGCTTTTATGATTGACGATTCACATGTCATTTCTGTTTCTCAGTGTTCCAAGAGTTTGTTCGATGCAGCAATAAGGACATTGAACAGATCATCAAGAAGGAGATGTCTGGAGACGTGAAACAGGCCATGTATGGCATAGGTAAGGATTGTTCTGCATGGACAGTGGGGCGGCAGGGTAGCCTAGTGGTTAGAGCGTTGGACTAGTAACCGGAAGGTTGCCAGTTCAAATCCCCGAGCTGACAAGGTACAAATCTGTCGTTCTGCCCCTGAACAGGCACTGTTCCTAGGCTGTCATTGTAAATAAGAATTTGTTCTTAACTGACTTGCCTAGTTAAATAAAGGTGAAAAAAAAGAAAATTGAGGCTGTTGACAAATTACATCTTACAGGTTTGGCTATTGTAATATTTAGTTTTTGTCTCTTTCTCTCTGCAGTTCGGAGTGTAAAGAACCAGTCTAATTACTTTGCTGAGCGCCTGTACAAAGCCATGAAGGTAGGTCTATTTTGTCTTCTTTTACAAAATGGCTCCCATTGCAGTCCAGCTATATTTCACTGGCTAGCTAAATGCAGTTTTTACTAGGCTAGCTGTTAGTACTAGCAGGGGATGGATTTTCTGAGCAGTTCATGTTGTTTATGTCTACCTGGTAGGCTATGTACTATGTGTTTTGTATTGTGTTTGTTATTGTGTTTGTTATTGTGTTTGTTATTGTGGTTTGAAATTGTGTTTTGTGTTGTGGTGGGTTTTGTATTGTGTTTTGTGTTGTGTTTTGTGTTTTCGTTTTGTGTTGTTTTGTGTTGTGTTTTGTGTTTGTTTCGTGTTTTGTATTGTGATTGTTTTGTGTTTGTATTGTGTTGTATGTTTTGTATTGTGTTTTGTATTGTGTTTGTTTTGTATTGTGTTTTGTATTATGTTTTGTGTTTTGTGTTTGTTTTGTGTTGTGTTGTGTTTGTTTTGTGTTGTGTTGTGTTGTGTTTGTTTTGTGTTGTGTTGTGTTGTGTTTGTTTTGTATTGTGGTTTGTATTGTGTGTTGTGTTTTGGTTGTGTTGTGTTTGTTTTGTATTGTGTTTTGTGTTGTGTGTTGTGTTTTGTGTTTGTACTGTGTTTTGTATTTTGTTGTGTTTTGTTTTGTGTTTGTATAGTGTTTGTTGTGTTTTGTATTGTGTTTGTATAGTGTTTGTATAGTGTTTGTTGTGTTTTGTATTGTGTTTTGTGTTTTGTGTTGTGCTTGTATAGTGTTTGTATAGTGTTTGTTGTGTTTTGTATTGTGTTGTGTGTTTTGTGATTTGTATTGTGTTTGTTTTGTATTATGTTTTGTGTTTCTACTGTGTTTTGTATTGTGTTGTGTTTTGTGTTGTGTTTTGTATTGTGTGTTGTGTTTGTATTGTGTTTGTTTTATGTTTGTTATAGTGTTTGTTATTGTGTTTAGTATTGTGTTTTGTGTTGTGGGTTTTGTTTTGTGTTTGTGTTGTGGGTTTTGTTTTGTGTTTGTGTTTTCGTTTTGTGTTGTGTGTTGTTTTGTGTTGTGTTTTGTATTGTGATTGTTTTATGTTTGTGTTGTGTGTTTTGTGTTTGTTTTGTATTATGTTTTGTGTTTGTATTGTGTGTCGTGTTTTGTGTTGTGTTTTGTATTGTGTTTGTTTTGTATTATGTTTTGTGTTTGTATTGTGTGTCGTGTTTTGTGTTGTGTTTGTGTGGACCCCAGAGTATAGATGTTGATACATCAACAGTGAATACCAGGGATCCAGCTATATGGATAACCATGTGGCTCTTTCCTCTCTGCAGGGTATGGGCACAGACGACAGGGCTCTCATCCGCATCATGGTCTCACGCAGCGAAGTCGACCTTTTCAACATTCGCAAAGAGTTCAAGGAGACTCACGACTGTTCTCTCCATGAATTCATCCAGGTAGAAACCATGGTTGTAAGTTTTTATATTTTACATGGCGATTAACACACTGCTGTCTACTGTCTGCTGTGCTTTAAATATCCCTTTACATGTCCCTGTACCCTCGCACTGTCTGCTGTGTCTGTCTGCTGTGTCTCTCTGTCTGTCTGTCTGTCTGTCTGTCTGTCTGTCTGTCTGTCTGTCTGTCTGTCTGCTGTGTCTGTCTGCTGTGTCTGTCTGCTGTGTCTGTCTGCTGTGTCTGTCTGCTGTGCTTTACATATCCCTTTACATGTCCCTGTACCCTCGCACTCGTCTGCTGTGTCTGTCTGTCTGGTCTCTGTCTGTCTGTCTATCTGTCTGTCTGTGCTTTACATATCCCTTTACATGTCCCTGTACCCTCGCACTCGTCTGCTGTGTCTGTCTGTCTGTCTGTCTGTCTGTCTGCTGTGTCTGTCTGTCTGTCTGCTGTGTCTGTCTGTCTGTCTGTCTGGTCTCTGTCTGTCTGTCTGTCTGTCTGTCTGCGGTGTCTGTCTGTCTGTCTGTCTGTCTGTCTGTCTGTCTGTCTGGTCTGTCTGCTGTCTACTGTCTGCTGTGCTTTACATATCCCTTTACATGTCCCTGTACCCTCGCACTGTCTGCTGTGTCTGTCTGTCTGGTCTCTGTCTGTCTGTCTGTCTGTCTGTCTGTCTGTCTGTCTGTCTGTCTGTCTGCTGTATCTGTGGTGTCTGTCTGCTGTCTGTCTGTCTGGTGTGTCTGCTGTGTCTGTCTGTCTGTCTGTCTGCTGTGTCTGTCTGGTCTCTGTCTGTCTGTCTGTCTGTCTGTCTGCTGTGTCTGTGGTGTCTGTCTGCTGTCTGTCTGTCTGGTCTGTCTGCTGTGTCTGTCTGCTGTGCTTTACATATCCCTTTACATGTCCCTGTACCCTCGCACTGTCTGCTGTGTTTGTCTGGTCTCTGTCTGTCTGTCTGTCTGTCTGTCTGTCTGTCTGCTGTGTCTGTCTGTCTGTCTGTCTGTCTGCTGTGTCTGTCTGTCTGTCTGTCTATCTGTCTGTCTGTCTGCTGTGTCTGTCTGTCTGTCTGTCTGTCTGCTGTGTCTGTCTGTCTGTCTGTCTGTCTGTCTGTCTGTCTGTCTGCTGTGTCTGTCTGTCTGTCTGTCTGTCTGTCTGCTGTGTCTGTCTGTCTGGTCTCTGTCTGTCTGTCTGTCTGTCTGTCTGTCTGTCTGTCTGTCTGCTCTGTCTGTCTGTCTGTCTGTCTGTCTGTCTGCTGTGTCTGTCTGTCTGTCTGTCTGTCTGTCTGCTGTGTCTGTCTGTCTGGTCTCTGTCTGTCTGTCTGTCTGTCTGTCTGTCTGTCTGTCTGTCTGTCTGTCTTTCTGCTGTGTCTGTCTGTCTGTCTGTCTGTCTGTCTGTCTGTCTGTCTGGTCTCTGTCTGTCTGTCTGTCTGTCTGTCTGTCTGTCTGTCTGCGGTGTCTGTCTGTATGTCTGCTGTGTCTGTCTGTCTGTCTGCTGTGTCTGTCTGTCTGTCTGCTGTGTCTGTCTGTCTGTCTGTCTGCGGTGCCTGTCTGTCTGTCTGCGGTGTCTGTCTGTCTGTCTGCTGTGTCTGTCTGTCTGTCTGTCTGCTGTGTCTGTCTGTCTGTCTGTCTGTCTGTCTGTGGTGTCTGTCTGTCTGTCTGTCTGCTGTGTCTGTCTGCTGTGTCTGTCTGTCTGTCTGCTCTGTCTGTCTGTCTGTCTGTCTGCTGTGTCTGTCTGTCTGTCTGTCTGCTCTGTCTGTCTGTCTGTCTGTCTGTCTGTCTGTCTGTCTGTCTGTCTGCTGTGTCTGTCTGTCTGTCTGTCTGCTGTGTCTGTCTGTCTGTCTGTCTGTCTGCGGTGTCTGTCTGTCTGTCTGCGGTGTCTGTCTGTCTGTCTGTCTGCGGTGTCTGTCTGTCTGTCTGTCTGTCTACTCTGCTGCACATACTCTTTTGAACGAGACGGGTGGAACAGGGAAATGTTCTCTATAGCTTCCTGTGTTGGGTGGGGCTTTTGGCGCTGCGGCTGCCAAAATACAGCTGTTGAGGAATTTCCCCTGCATGCTCAACTTCCTCTATGTAAGCCGCCGAGCGTGATTGGCTAGGAGATGCCGAGGCAGGAAGTGCCTCAATAACAGATCTATACTGGCTCTCACATGTAAAAAATAAAAAAACACACAAAAAACAGGGTTTACTAAATGTCACCCTATGTAGTGCACAACCCTATTGGTCCTGGTTGAAAGTAGTGCACTTTCGAGAGAATAGGGTTCCATTTGGGTCACTCACCCCAGTCATAACTTTAGCAGGTTAGGGTGGCCCTTAAATAATGTCTATGATATTAGCTCCTAACCAACTGTGCTATTTTATTTATTTTTTTCGCATTGTTTGTAACTTATTTTTGTACATAATATTGCTGCTACCGTCTCTTATGACCCCAAAAAAAATAGCTTCTCGACATCCGATGTGAACAAGACCTTTAAACAGGTCAACATTCACAAAGCCGCTGGGCCAGAAGGATGACCAGGACGGGTACTCAAAGCATGCGTGGACCAACTGGCAAAGTGTCTTCACTGACATTTTCAACCTGTCCCTGACCCAGTCTGTAATACCTACTTGTTTCAAGAAGACCACCGTAGTCCCTGTGCCCAAGAAGAACGCAAAGGTAAACTGCATAAATGATTAACTCGCGTCAGTAGCCATGAAATGCTTTGAAAGGCTGGTCATGGCTCCCATCAACACCATTATCCCAGAAACTCCACACTGCCCTCGCACTCCACACTGCCCTTTCCCACCTGGACAAAAGGAACACCTATGTGAGAATGCTGTTCATTGACTAAAGCTCAGCGTTCAACACCATAGTGCCCACAAAACTCATCACTAAGCTAAGGACTCTGAGTCGAAACACCTCCCTCTGCAACTGGATCCTGAACTTCCTGACGGGCCGCCCCCAGGTGGTGAGGGTAGGCAACAACACATCTGCCACGCTGGTCCTCAACACTGGGGCCCCTCAGGGGTGTGTACTTAGTCCCCTCCTGTGCTCCCTGTTCACCCACGACTGTGTTGCCCCGCACGACTACAATACCATCATTAAGTTTGCTGACTACACAACAGTGGTAGGCCTGATCACCGACAACAATGAGACAGCCTATAGGGAGGAGGTCAGCGACCTGGCAGTGTGGTGCCTGGACAACAACCTCTCTCTCAATGTGAGCAAGACAAAGGAGCTGATCGTGGACTATAGGAAAAGGAGTGCCAAACAGGCCCCCATTAACATCGACAGGGCTGTAGTGGAGCAGGTTGAGAGCTTCAAGTCCCTTGGTGTCCACATCACCAACAAACTAACATGGTCCAAGCACACCAAGACAGTCGTGAAGAGGGCACGACAAAACCTTTTCCCCCTCAGGTGACTAAAAAGATTTGGCATGGGTTCTCAGAGCCTCAAAGTTCTACAGCTGCACCATCGAGAGCATCCTGACTGGTTGCATCACTGTCTGGTATGGTAACTGCTCGGCATCTGACCATAAGGCGTTACAGAGGGTAGTGCATACGGCCCAGTACATCACTGGGGCCAAGCTTACTGCCACCCAGAACCTATTTAACAGGTGACTCCAGCCACCCCAGCCATAGATTGTTCTCTCTACTACCGCACAGCAAGCGGTACCAGAGCGCCAAGTCTGTGACCAAAAGGCTCCTCAACAGCTTCTACCCCCAAGCCATAAGACTGCTGAACAATATCAAATGGCCACCGGACTATTTACATTGACCCCCCTATCTATGCATAGTCACCTTACAAATGACGTCATCTAACCTGTACCCCAGCACATTAACTCGGTACTGGTACCCCCTGTATAGAGCCTCGTAATTGTTATGTAATTATCTTGTGTTACTTTTGGATTTTTTTTACTTTAGTTTATTTAGTAAATATTGAACTACATTGTTAGTTAGGGGCTTGTAAGTAGGCATTTCACGGTAAGGTCTACACCATGTTGTATTCAGCATTTCACGGTAAGGTCTACACCATGTTGTATTCAGCATTTCACGGTAAGGTCTACACCATGTTGTATTCAGCATTTCACGGTAAGGTCTACACCATGTTGTATTCAGCATTTCACGGTAAGGTCTACACCATGTTGTATTCGGCGTGTGCGACAAATAAAGTGTGATTTGACTTGACTTGAAGAGCTATTATGGAACAGAGGAGATTGATATACGGATTGGTTGAAAGAGTGGAGAAGTCACATGCTGTAAATACCCGTTGTTGTGCCATAAAAATACAATAAAATCTAACTTGATTTGGAGACATTCTTGATTGCTGTGTAAAATGCCGTTTTGCATGAATAATGTATTTCAAAACCAATTTTAAACTTAGGTTCTGACAAGTGATAACTTCTTTGCTTTCTATGAAGGTTTTTCCACTAACCCTGTGTGTCTCTGTGAGGTACTGTACTGTATGTGTCTCTGTGAGGTACTGTACTGTATGTGTCTCTGTGAGGTACTGTACTGTATGTGTCTCTGTGAGGTACTGTGTGTGTCTCTGTGAGGTACTGTATGTGTCTCTGTGAGGTACTGTATGTGTCTCTGTGAGGTACTGTATGTGTCTCTGTGAGGTACTGTATGTGTCTCTGTGAGGTACTGTATGTGTCTCTGTGAGGTACTGTATGTGTCTCTGTGAGGTACTGTATGTGTCTCTGTGAGGTACTGTATGTGTCTGTTATTGTACTGTACTGTATGTGTCTCTGTTATTGTACTGTACAGTGTGTGTCTCTGTGAGGTACTGTATGTGTCTCTGTTATTGTACTGTACTGTGTGTGTGTCTCTGTGAGGTACTGTATGTGTCTCTGTGAGGTACTGTATGTGTCTCTGTTATTGTACTGTACTGTGTGTGTGTCTCTGTGAGGTACTGTATGTGTCTCTGTGAGGTACTGTATGTGTCTCTGTTATTGTACTGTACTGTATGTGTCTCTGTTATTGTACTGTACTGTGTGTGTGTCTCTGTGAGGTACTGTATGTGTCTCTGTGAGGTACTGTATGTGTCTCTGTTATTGTACTGTACTGTGTGTGTGTGTCTCTGTGAGGTACTGTATGTGCCTCTGTTATTGTACTGTACTGTGTGTGTGTCTCTGTGATGTACTGTACTGTGTGTGCCTCTGTTATTGTACTGTACTGTGTGTGTGTCTCTGTGATGTACTGTACTGTGTGTGCCTCTGTTATTGTACTGTACTGTGTGTGTGTCTCTGTGATGTACTGTATGTGTCTCTGTTATTGTATTGTATGTGTGGTATTACTCAGTTGACAATGCTTTTACGGTGGGAGCTGCATTATAGACCTAACTGATTAGTACCGCCACTCTGAATAACTTATAACTTTGAATATTTATATAGCTATATGATGTGTGATATAATCTAAGTTATACAATATGCAATATAATCTAAATTATAAACTGGGTGGGTCGAGCCCTGAATGCTGATTGGCTGAATGCCGTGGTATATCAGACAGTATACCACGGGTATGACGTTGGTAACCAGTTTATAATAGCAATAAGACACCTCAGGGGTTTGTGATATATGGCCAATATATCACGGCTAAGGGCTGTATTCAGGCACTCCGCGTTGCGTTGTGCATAATAACAGCCCTTAGCCGTGGTATACCAAACCCCCTCAGGCCTTATTGCTTAATTATATAATATGTGATATAATAACGTATACTGTTCGAACACTCAGTAAAAGAGCCACTAAATACTCCTTCCTCTCAATGTGTGTTCAATTTTGTGTTCAAAATTTGAATGTGTTCCAAATGGCCCCGTTTCCTAAATAGGCCATTTGGGACGGAGACTGTTTTAGTAAGTTCCTAAAAAGCTGTTGCTTCCTCTTTCAGGGTGATACCTCAGGGGACTACCGTAAGACCCTGCTGATGCTGTGTGGAGGACAAGACTAGAACCAGAACCACCCAGCAGGCTTCCAGAAGGCTCTAGAACACCAGTGGAGCTTCTGGAACACTCTAGAATCTACCGGTCAACTGTGCTGTGCGTACATCCCCATTGAACCCCGTGTGGATAGTCAGTCTGCTCTGTTTGTCCCACACCGCTGCCACTCCTCTGCCAAACGTGACCTATGACCTCAACAGCCTGCCCATATAGTCCCTGTTCCGTTCAGCCTTCCTAGCTTCCTTGAAGTAAAAACAGATCTAATTTGGTTCAAGTGATTTTAGGGTGCTAACCTTGCTGTACTTACACGTATCACTAACTAATGATGCATTTGTAAAGAAGTGGAACAGGAGCCAAAGCTCTGTGCTGTCACCTCCGTGTCAGCTAGCCTGTCTTCTTCATGTCAAATCTTTCTTCTTCTTCTTCTTTTTTACAGAACTTCTGTAGTGTTAGCGGTATTTACATTGAAAGTGAGAGATAGGAAACTGCTTGCCTATGTGTCTAACTGTCAACCTTTTTTTTGTATAGTGCTTCTACAATGCGATAGGTCAATAGGTCATCCATCCAATGAATACTGTATGGTTTTGGGCACGTTACATTGTTTCGCCTGATAATTAAAGGGATGCGTCGTATTCTGTTTCCTTGTCTTTATTTGAAGACCGATTGGACTGATAAGATATGATCTATATTATGACAAATGCATATACGTAAACATGCATAAATGTTCTAACAGCATTGAATACATTTCAACCAAATTCCGTGTCATTTGGCTGAGATCATTTTAAAGCCCTGTGTTGATCTCTGCTGACAGTGCTCCAGATATAGCAGGACCGTGTCAATGTCTCTACGTACCAAATGGCACGTTGTCCCCTATATAGTGCACTACTTTTGACCAGAGCCCTATATGAGCCCTGGTCAAAAGTAGTGCACTATACATAGGGAATAGGATGCCATTTGGTACGTGTCACTGTGGTTCACTATGTTTAGCTACCTGGGTAGCTTCTGGGTGCAGTTCAATGATTAACTATTGATGTTGGCAGAGGGGCACTGGGCAAAGCTTTAGAATCAGGAAACTCCCTACTTACATCCTAAACAACACCCTATTTCCTACACAGTGCACTTCTTTTAACCAGACCCCTATGGGTTCAGGTCAAGTGTAGTGCACTATTTAGGGAATAGGCTACCACTTTGGACACGGCACTTTTATATAATTCACTCAATGCCTCTCCCACTGAACCCACAGTACATAAAAGTTAACCAATCTTTAAAAAACAGGACGTTGTATTCTTCTCAGTCCTCGTAAATCACTGTGTCTCATTAAAGACGGGTTGATGCCCGTCATCACAGTCATCAAAAGGGTTTTCGTAGATAAATTGCCATTTTCTTTTTAATCACATCCATTTTGTTCTTTATTTCATACACTTTGGCAGGACGATGAGAGATCTCTAAATTATATATCATCTCTGGCACATACGGTTAGTGTACACAATATTAAGAACACCTGCTTTTTCCATAATATAGACTGGTGAAAGCTATGATCCCTTATTGAAGTCAATTTTTAAATCCACTTAAAACAGTGTATACGAAGGGGGTGAGACAGGTTAAACAAGGATTTGTTTTGTTGTTGTTGTGCGCCATTCAGAGGGTGAATGGGCGAGACGAAATGTCAGTGTCTTTGAACGGGGTATGGTAGTAGGTGCCAGGGTCACCGGTTTGTGCCAAGAACTGCAACGCTACTGGGTTTTTCACGGTCAACAGTTTCCTGCGTGTATCAAGAATGGTCCACCTCCCAAAGGACGTCCAGCCAAATCCCAACTGTGGGAAGCATCGGAGTCAACATGGACCATCGAAGTGGAACGAGGGGTGGAACGTGGGGGGGGGGGTGCTACCCAATATTAGGAGAAGGTGTTCTTAATGTTTTGTACACTCAGTGTATAGTTAGTTACGTGTACAGTTAGAATCAGTGGAGGCTGCTGAGGGGATGTAGTAGTCTGATAGTGGAGGCTGCACAGTAGTCTGACAGTCTATAGTTTAACCACAGAAGGTTGGTGGCACCTTAATTGAGGAGGACGGGCTCGTAATAATGTCTGGAACGGAGCGAATGGAATGGCATCAAACACTGTAGAAAGCATGTGTTTGAAATCATTCCACTCATTCCTCTCCAGACATTATCACGAGCCCGTCCTCCTCAATTAAGGTGCCACCAACCTTCTGTGGTTAAAATATAGAATGTCAGACTACTGTGACTACTGACAAGAGGTCTCACAATGTTTCAATCTACTGAATGTAATGAGCTGTATGATGTACTGTATGATGTATAATGTACTGTATGATGTATAATGTACTGTATGATGTATAATGTACTGTATAATGTATGATGTACTGTATGATGTATGATGTACTGTGTGATGTACTGTATGATGTATAATGTACTGTATGATGTATAATGTACTGTATGATGTATGATGTACTGTATGATGTACTGTATGATATACTGTATGATGTATGATGTACTGTATAATGTACTGTATGATGTACTGTATGTTGTATGATGTACTGTGTGATGTACTGTATGATATATGATGTATTGTATGATGTATGATGTTTTGTATGATGTATGATGTACTGTGTGATATAGGATGTACTGCATGATGTACTGTATAATGTACTGTGTGATGTACTGTATGATGTACTGTATGATGTATGATTTACTGTATGATATATGATGTACTTATGATGTACTGTATGATGTATGATATACTGTGTGATGTACTGTATGATGTACTGTATGTTGTATGATGTACTGTATGATGTATGATGTACTGTGTGTACTGTATGATGGACTGTGTGGTGTACTGTATGATGTATGATGTACTGTGTGTACCGTATGATGTATGATGTACTGTGTGATGTACTGTATGATGTATGATGTACTGTATGATGTTTTGTATGATGTACTGTATAATGTATGATGTACTGTATGATGTATGATGTACTGTGTGATGTACTGTATAATGTACTGTATGATGTATGATGTACTGTGTGATGTACTGTATAATGTACTGTATGTTTTATGATGTACTGTATGATGTATGATGTACTATGTGATGTACTGTATAATGTACTGTATGATGTATGATGTACTGTATGATGTACTGTATGTTGTATGATGTACTGTAAGACGTACTGTTTGATATACTGTCTGATGTATGATGTTTAGTATGATGCATGATGTACTGTATGATGTATGATGTACTGGGTGATGTATCATGTACTGCATAACATATGATGTACTGAATGATATATGATGTACTGTATAACGTATGATGTACTGTATGATTTACTCTATGTGATGAGCTGTAATTGTGAGTGCAGCTGTTGTCAAGCCGTCTCGGAGTTAAAAGCGGAAAGAAGAAAAAAAGTGTTTTGAGAGAGGAGGAAATCCCCTACATCAGGCCAAGAGATCCATGGCAACATGTAGAGTGCAGTCTGCACCGTGCAGCAGCTCAACACTGTTCATTTAAACTGCACCGTGCAGCAGCTCAACACTGTTCATTTAAACTGCACCGTGCAGCAGCCCAACACTGTTCATTTAAACTGCGCCGTGCAGCAGCTCAACACTGTTCATTTAAACTGCGCCGTGCAGCAGCTCAACACTGTTCATTTAAACTGCACCGTGCAGCAGCTCAACACTGTTCATTTAAACTGCACCGTGCAGCAGCTCAACACTGTTCATTTAAACTGCACCGTGCAGCAGCTCAACACTGTTCATTTAAACTGCATCGTGCAGCAGCTCAACACTGTTCATATAAACTGCACCGTGCAGCAGCCCAACACTGTTCATATAAACTGCACCGTGCAGCAGCCCAACACTGTTCATTTAAACTGCACCGTGCAGCAGCTCAACACTGTTCATTTAAACTGCACCGTGCAGCAGCCCAACACTGTTCATATAAACTGCACCGTGCAGCAGCTCAACACTGTTCATATAAACTGCACCGTGCAGCAGCCCAACACTGTTCATTTAAACTGCACCGTGCAGCAGCTCAACACTGTTCATATAAACTGCACCGTGCAGCAGCCCAACACTGTTCATATAAACTGCACCGTGCAGCAGCCCAACACTTTTCATTTAAACTGCACCGTGCAGCAGCCCAACACTGTTCATATAAACTGCACCGTGCAGCAGCCCAACACTGTTCATTTAAACTGCACCCTGCAGCAGCTCAACACTGTTCATTTAAACTGCACCGTGCAGCAGCCCAACACTGTTCATATAAACTGCACCGTGCAGCAGCTCAACACTGTTCATATAAACTGCACCGTGCAGCAGCCCAACACTGTTCATTTAAACTGCACCGTGCAGCAGCTCAACACTGTTCATATAAACTGCACCGTGCAGCAGCCCAACACTGTTCATATAAACTGCACCGTGCAACACTGTTCATATAAACTGCACCCTGCAGCAGCCCAACACTGTTCATATAAACTGCACCGTGCAACACTGTTCATATAAACTGCACCCTGCAGCAGCCCAACACTGTTCATATAAACTGCACCCTGCAGCAGCCCAACACTGTTCATATAAACTGCACCCTGCAGCAGCTCAACACTGTTCATATAAACTGCACCGTGCAGCAGCCCAACACTGTTCATATAAACTGCACCCTGCAGCAGCCCAACACTGTTCATATAAACTGCACCGTGCAGCAGCCCAACACTGTTCATATAAACTGCACCGTGCAGCAGCCCAACACTGTTCATATAAACTGCACCGTGCAGCAGCTCAACACTGTTCATATAAACTGCACCCTGCAGCAGCCCAACACTGTTCATATAAACTGCACCGTGCAGCAGCCCAACACTGTTCATTTAAACTGCACCGTGCAGCAGCTCAACACTGTTCATATAAACTGCACCGTGCAGCAGCCCAACACTGTTCATTTAAACTGCACCGTGCAGCAGCTCAACACTGTTCATATAAACTGCACCGTGCAGCAGCCCAACACTGTTCATATAAACTGCACTGTGCAGCAGCTCAACACTGTTCATATAAACTGCACTGTGCAGCAGCCCAACACTGTTCATTTAAACTGCACCGTGCAGCAGCCCAACACTGTTCATTTAAACTGCACCGTGCAACACTGTTCATATAAACTGCACCGTGCAGCAGCTCAACACTGTTCATATAAACTGCACCGTGCAGCAGCTCAACACTGTTCATATAAACTGCACCGTGCAACACTGTTCATATAAACTGCACCGTGCAACACTGTTCATATAAACTGCACCGTGCAACACTGTTCATATAAACTGCACCCTGCAGCAGCCCAACACTTTTCATATAAACTGCACCCTGCAACACTGTTCATATAAACTGCACCGTGCAACACTGTTCATATAAACTGCACCGTGCAGCAGCCCAACACTGTTCATATAAACTGCACCGTGCAGCAGCTCAACACTGTTCATATAAACTGCACCGTGCAGCAGCTCAACACTGTTCATATAAACTGCACCGTGCAGCAGCTCAACACTGTTCATTTAAACTGCACCCTGCAGCAGCCCAACACTGTTCATATAAACTGCACCGTGCAGCAGCTCAACACTGTTCATATAAACTGCACCGTGCAGCAGCTCAACACTGTTCATATAAACTGCACCGTGCAGCAGCTCAACACTGTTCATATAAACTGCACCGTGCAGCAGCTCAACACTGTTCATATAAACTGCACCGTGCAGCAGCCCAACACTGTTCATTTAAACTGCACCGTGCAGCAGCCCAACACTGTTCATTTAAACTGCACCGTGCAGCAGCCCAACACTGTTCATTTAAACTGCACCGTGCAGCAGCCCAACACTGTTCATATAAACTGCACCGTGCAGCAGCCCAACACTGTTCATTTAAACTGCACCGTGCAGCAGCCCAACACTGTTCATATAAACTGCACCGTGCAGCAGCTCAACACTGTTCATATAAACTGCACCGTGCAGCAGCTCAACACTGTTCATATAAACTGCACCGTGCAGCAGCTCAACAAATCAAATCAAATCAAATTTATTTATATAGCCCTTCGTACATCAGCTGATATCTCAAAGTGCTGTACAGAAACCCAGCCTAAAACCCCAAACAGCAAGCAATGCAGGTGTAGAAGCACGGTGGCTAGGAAAAACTCCCTAGAAAGGCCAAAACCTAGGAAGAAACCTAGAGAGGAACCAGGCTATGTGGGGTGGCCAGTCCTCTTCTGGCTGTGCCGGGTGGAGATTATAACAAAACATGGTCAAGATGTTCAAATGTTCATAAATGACCAGCATGGTCGAATAATAATAAGGCAGAATAGTTGAAACTGGAGCAGCAGCACAGTCAGGTGGACTGGGGACAGCAAGGAGTCATCATGTCAGGTATTCCTGGGGCATGGTCCTATGGCTCAGGTCCTCCGAGAGAGAGAAAGAAAGAGAGAATTAGAGAGAGCATATGTGGGATGGCCAGTCCTCTTCTGGCTGTGCCGGGTGGAGATTATAACAGAACATGGCCAAGATGTTCAAATGTTCATAAATGACCAGCATGGTCGAATAATAAAAACAACACTGTTCATATAAACTGCACCGTGCAGCAGCTCAACACTTTTCATTTAAACAAAGACAACAACCGCACAATTATCCCTATTTCATGCTAATTATTATACATTCATAGATTTTTTTTAACCTTTATTTAACTAGGCAAGTTTAATATAAATGAGATTAAACTTGGTTATTAGGCCTTATACTGTATGGACATTCATTTCTGTGTTATGTAAACTAAATGTGCAACGAGACATTTAATGTACTTTCCAGCACACTTTAGTTTTGATTCATAAAGAGTACATTGCAACACTAGTATTCCTGTGTAGAATATAACTAACACATACAGCAACAGACTGGGAGTATTTTGTGTCTGTTTCGCTGGTTGTGTTGTTCACTCTAGTAGGCCAGACTGCACTACTGCGCAGTTAGACGGAACCCAGGTCGTCCGGCTCTGTTCTCTTCTGTTTAGGCTATGAACTGTATCAGGCCCTTTCTCTATGTGGGAATTCCCCATGTCTCTCTAAAAACATTGAAATAGCTTCCCCCGCTATTCACCAATTTCCTTAAAATGCGTCTCTCGGACACACGCTCAATGTGTGGGTGAGTTTATGTTTGTTCGCTTTTTTCCAAATTGTATATATAGATGTCATTTTGTTTGATGTCATAAGAGAGTTTGTCTAGGTTATAAAGAGTCCTGTGTTACAGCTGTTTGACTCTGACTTGGTCACGCTGAATGAATCATCGAATGTGCGTACATGGGCGAATCAAGTTAGTTTAAAAAAAAATGCAATTTGATTTGTGAATGATTTGCTAATATTAAAAAGGTTAATTTAATCTAGAATAAAATTATAATTATTTCAGACAAATACATCAAAAATATAAATATGATACTCCAGTAATCTAAAATTCATGTTTTGATGTTTATTTTACTAGGAAAGTCAGTTAAGAACAAATTCCTTATTTTCAATGACAGCCTAGGAACAGTGGGTTAGTTAACTGCCTTGTTCAGGGGCAGAATGACAGCTGTTTACCTTGTCAGCTTGGGGATTCGATCCAGCAACCTTTCAGGTTACTGGCCCAACGCTCAAACCACGAGGCTACCTGCTGCCCCCAATGTAATATGGTATAAAAACATTTAATTCAATTTATGTGATGTCATAGTTTCTCTTTGACTGATTTGATTTTTTTAAAATGGCTTACCTTAGTATGGGAGTAATTATAGGTCATATTTGTTGTTTAAAAAAAAAAATACATCCGAAATGATAACATAACATTTCTGTAATCACTCCCCCCCCCCCCCCCCCCCCAAAAAAATGATGAACATGTTACTATTGGTGTGCATTAACAAGTAAATCTGAGTTATGAAAAACGAACCCTATACTGAACAGTGCAAATATCAGCCAGCTTTTCCAGACTTCCATTCAGCACATATTCAACCAAGCTATAGTCCAGGTGTGGACTTTTCACAGTATTTTGTGCTTGATGAGAAGCCAAAAGTGAGCCATGTATTGCAGCAAATTCTTTGACGTTCATTCCTACAAAGAAGAAAATACATTTTGCTAACTTTTGATATTTAAAATATATTAATTTAAATGTTTTTGTGAAACTTGAATGACCAAAGTGCACAAGACCGAAATGAGAAACTGACCGTTTTCCCATGACCCAAATTGTCCTCTAACAACACAAATTAAGAAACAAAATTGTATGTGATTTTCAATGTTTTCTCATAACTGACGACCCACTTCTCACATGGCCACGGCCCACTAGATCAAGGGCCAGTATCCACCTGGACAGATGAATCTGAGTCCTGGACTAAAAAAAATATTTAAATGGAGATTGGAGATGTGTGTTAGATCTGGCTCCATCTATTCTACTCTACTCTATTATATTCTACTCTACTGTGCTCTATTCTACTCTATTCTATTATACTCTACTGTACTCTATTATACTATATTCTATTATACTCTACTGTATTATACTCTACTCTGTTCTATTATACTCTACTGTACTCTATTCTCATCTATTCTACTTTACTGAACTCTATTCTACTCTACTGTACTCTATTCTACTCTACTGTACTCTATTCTACTTTACTGTACTCTATTCTACTATATTCTATTCTACTCTACTGTGCTCTATTCTACTCTATTCTATTATACTCTACTGTACTCTATTATACTATATTCTATTATACTCTACTGTATTATACTCTACTCTGTTCTATTATACTCTACTGTACTCTATTCTCATCTATTCTACTTTACTGAACTCTATTCTACTCTACTGTACTCTATTCTACTCTACTGTACTCTATTCTACTTTACTGTACTCTATTCTACTATATTCTATTCTACTCTACTGTGCTCTATTCTACTCTATTCTATTATACTCTACTGTACTCTATTATACTATATTCTATTATACTCTACTGTATTATACTCTACTCTGTTCTATTATACTCTACTGTACTCTATTCTCATCTATTCTACTTTACTGAACTCTATTCTACTCTACTGTACTCTATTCTACTCTACTGTACTCTATTCTACTTTACTGTACTCTATTCTACTATACTCTATTCTACTCTACTGTACTGTATTCTACTCTATTATATTATACTCTACCATACTCTATTCTACTATACTTTACTGTACTCTACCCTGCTCTACTGTACTCTATTCTATTCTACTCTACTGTACTCTATTCTATTTTACTTTACTGTACTCTATTCTACTTTACTGTACTGTACTCTATTCTACTCTATTCTATTCTACTCTACTGTACTCTATTATATTATTCTTTACTGTACTCTATCCTGCTCTACTGTACTCTATTCTACTCTACTGTACTCTATTTTACTTTACTGTACTCTATTCTGCTCTACTGTTCTCTATTCTACTCTATTTTACTTTACTGTACACTACTCTACTCTATTCTACTCTATTCTGCTCTACCGTACTCTACTATTCTACTCTATTCTGCTCTACCGTACTCTACTATTCTACTCTATTCTGCTCTACCGTACTCTACTATTCTACTCTATTCTGCTCTACTATTCTACTCTATTCTGCTCTACCGTACTCTACTATTCTGCTCTACCGTACTCTACTATTCTACTCTATTCTGCTCTACCGTACTCTACTATTCTACTCTATTCTGCTCTACCGTACTCTACTATTCTGCTCTACCGTACTCTACTATTCTACTCTATTCTGCTCTGCCGTACTCTACTATTCTACTCTATTCTGCTCTACCGTACTCTACTATTCTACTCTATTCTGCTCTACTATTCTACTCTATTCTGCTCTACCGTACTCTACTATTCTGCTCTACCGTACTCTACTATTCTACTCTATTCTGCTCTACCGTACTCTACTATTCTACTCTATTCTGCTCTACCGTACTCTACTATTCTACTCTATTCTGCTCTACCGTACTCTACTATTCTACTCTATTCTGCTCTACTATTCTACTCTATTCTGCTCTACCGTACTCTACTATTCTGCTCTACCGTACTCTACTATTCTACTCTATTCTGCTCTACCGTACTCTACTATTCTACTCTATTCTGCTCTACCGTACTCTACTATTCTGCTCTACCGTACTCTACTATTCTACTCTATTCTGCTCTACCGTACTCTACTATTCTACTCTATTCTGCTCTACTATTCTACTCTATTCTGCTCTACCGTACTCTACTATTCTGCTCTACCGTACTCTACTATTCTACTCTATTCTGCTCTACCGTACTCTACTATTCTACTCTATTCTGCTCTACCGTACTCTACTATTCTACTCTATTCTGCTCTACCGTACTCTACTATTCTACTCTATTCTGCTCTACTATTCTACTCTATTCTGCTCTACCGTACTCTACTATTCTGCTCTACCGTACTCTACTATTCTACTCTATTCTGCTCTACCGTACTCTACTATTCTACTCTATTCTGCTCTACCGTACTCTACTATTCTGCTCTACCGTACTCTACTATTCTACTCTATTCTGCTCTACCGTACTCTACTATTCTACTCTATTCTGCTCTACCGTACTCTACTATTCTACTCTATTCTGCTCTACCGTACTCTACTATTCTGCTCTACCGTACTCTACTATTCTACTCTATTCTGCTCTACCGTACTCTACTATTCTACTCTATTCTGCTCTACCGTACTCTACTATTCTGCTCTACCGTACTCTACTATTCTACTATATTCTGCTCTACCGTACTCTACTATTCTACTCTATTCTGCTCTACCGTACTCTACTATTCTACTCTATTCTGCTCTACCGTACTCTACTATTCTACTCTATTCTGCTCTACCGTACTCTACTATTCTACTCTATTCTGCTCTACCGTACTCTACTATTCTACTCTATTCTGCTCTACCGTACTCTACTATTCTACTCTATTCTGCTCTACCGTACTCTACTATTCTGCTCTACCGTACTCTACTATTCTACTCTATTCTGCTCTACCGTACTCTACTATTCTACTCTATTCTGCTCTACCGTACTCTACTATTCTGCTCTACCGTACTCTACTATTCTACTATATTCTGCTCTACCGTACTCTACTATTCTACTCTATTCTGCTCTACCGTACTCTACTATTCTACTCTATTCTGCTCTACCGTACTCTACTATTCTACTCTATTCTGCTCTACCGTACTCTACTATTCTACTCTATTCTGCTCTACCGTACTCTACTATTCTACTCTATTCTGCTCTACCGTACTCTACTATTCTACTATATTCTAAAACAGTGAGCCAATGTTCAAGATAAGCAATAAAACAAAATTACTCTTGTTTAGCAAGACAACATTTGATGTTTATCTTGATTCACAATATAAACATGTTTTGTTGGTTAAGTAAAGCCAAATGTGAATTTTTGCAGCGCTAGAAGACGAATGTTGTCGAAAAACAGATTTGATTAAGCTTTAGCTCAGCGGGCTAACATTGTCTTTAGTCGCAACTGGGTTTGAACCTAGGTTGTCTGCATGACACACGACTGGGTTTGATGGAAAGGGAAGAATGAAAAGATAGCAGTGTGTCAAGTTTTAACCATTGTGATGGTTACCTGGCCTGACATGAGTGAACTGTTGTGTCGCCCCCAGGGCCGCAAACAAAGTTTTTCAGTCTTGTAGGCCTTAAGGTTAGGGTGGAGTGCTGGTTATGGCCAGGGTTGGCTAGGTTACTTTCGAAATGTAATCCGTTACAGTTTCTAGTTACCAGTCCAAAATTACAATCAGTAATGTCAATTTTGCATTACCCAAACTCAGTAATGTAATCTGATTACATTCAGATTACCTTCCCTTTAAGAGGTATTAATTAGAAGATAAAAAGGATCCATAAAACACATTTGGTATGTTATCATAGTGGTCCCTGATTTGTAGTCAGATTCGCTGAGGTGGAACAAACTTAAACTTGCGCTTTTTTTCAATGCTGAATTGAATTTAGAAAACATCCTTTCAGAATTTAAAAGGAATCCAAGAAGTAATCATCTAGTTTTTCAAAAGCAGCGATAATCTGATTACAATATGTTTGCTGGTAATGTAACTGATTACAGTTACAGTTTTTTTTTTGTAATCAGATTACATTACTCCTCAACCCTGAATATGGTGTCCAATGGGTCCTACAGACCATAGAGAATGAGAGAGGCCTCTAGTGGCCAAATAGCTGTGTTAGCATGGCCAGCGCAATTTAGGGCTTCCACCATTTTAATGTAGTCAACTAGTTGGACTTCCAACTTCCTTGACTGATCCCTGTTGGTGACTCTGTACGACTCATGTCCAACCGGGTCATCAGGAGGGATCAGCCAATCGTGAAGAAGAAAATGTATGTCTTCAAAATGGAGATAGCCTCAATGACGCTGCCCATGCTGTCACAGATGCCATAATGGCACAGATACAAAAATTAGTGCTCTATCTATCTCTATGGTGCAGACGCACTGTCTCACCTATTTTTGTCAATAGCAGTTCATGTTTAGGCATTATTTTATTTTCATTATTGGTTTTGGTTGCATCTAGTGTTTGGAGGTCACCCATCATGAGATTCCAATCTTTATCAAGGTTGTTCCAAAGTTCATTGTGCATAGATAGAACATCATGGAAATAACAATTCAGCCTATTGTAGAGCTTTTAAAGAAGTAGTCAAGTCTATGTGACTGTACTACAGCCTCTGCCTAGAGGTGTGGAGCTGTGAAGGAGTAGTGAATGTGTGACTGTACTACAGCCTCTGCCTAGAGGTGTGGAGCTGTGAAGGAGTAGTGAATGTGTGACTGTACTACAGCCTCTGCCTAGAGGTGTGGAGCTGTGAAGGAGTAGTGAATGTGTGACTGTACTACAGCCTCTGCCTAGAGGTGAGCTGTAAAGGAGTAGTGAATGTGTGACTGTACTACAGCCTCTGCCTAGACGTGTGGAGCTAATAGCTAGAATCCATAGTTGCTACATCATTTTTTTTTTTACTAATAAATGAATTATATATACCGATTGATTCTTGAAGAATACAATTGGTAAATGCCTCATGAGATTAGTTTAACTGTCGTACCCCATCTGAACCCGAAATATAAACTTGTTTTACTATAATGTTTGTAAACAATTTAAGAATAAACTAACACTGTATAGCCTCATAACAATATGTTATATCATGGATGGTCAGTCCTCCTTGCATCTACAGCTCTGTCTATGAATTGGAGAATGGTTACATGACTCCAGGTCCATATCAGAGGCGTGATAACAAAGTGTGTTGTCTGCTTTGTTATTGTTTCAGCTAACCGTTGTAGCTTTGAAGCCTTGGTGGTAGAAGGTAACCGGTCAAAGCCTTACTCTGACTGTAGTCGTGCAGTCTCAATCCCTACATTACCAAGGTTTGGAGCAAAACCCTGCACTGTCTCTTTAAAGATTACACCAGTCTGTGTCAAGCGTCTGCATTGGTCGGCCCGGTTGTCAACCACAGCTGTTTACATCAGACGAGAGCGAGGTGGACTTTCCCAGGTTACAGCAGAGACCACTTCCGCAATTGGTTGTCTGGGCAAATCGAAGGAGCCACTGAAGCAAAAAGGTAGCTAACACAAGCCAACGATCTCTTTGTTCTTTGGTTACCATGAAATTAATTTAAAGCTGGCTAGCTACGTTATCAGGAAACACACTGGTTTTGATGCGTAGCAAATGGCTAGTTAACGTTAGTTAGTTATCTGTAAGATATAATCTGTCATGTTAGCTAGTATTTGCATGACAATCAGCTAACGGGTTAGCCAGGTTATCTTGTAGAAATACTATGACGGATAGCTAGCTAACGGATAATATGAATTAGCTATCGTTCAAGTAAGCATAATGTTAGCTTGCTAAACAGTCTGATGTCCTACTTGTTAGCTGACGGTTTTCCAACATCCTAGCATATAGCAACTGATGACTAACGTTAGCTAGCTTCATGGCTAGTCATTAACATTAACTAAACTAGTGTAACAGTCGGATGTCGCTACTAACTACTGAACCGCGACAGATGTTGTTCTCGCTTGTCATCTAATCAGGGACCTTTATCTTTTCTGGACTGGACACTTTAGCCGTCTCTTCTAATCAATAATGAACGAAGAAAGAAAGAGAGGCCGAAAAGACGCCAGAGTGAGTTGGATGATGATGATGATGATGATGTGGTGGTGTAACGTGAGGTTGATGTCATCACATCTCATGACAACATCCAGCTTCAATTGGTTTGAATTATGAAGTTTTCTAAAAGAATGTCCTGTCTTTCATTTAATTATTATATTTTGCAACGGATGTCAACTGCACTAGCAAGGTTCTTTCAAATCATCTGGTTACTGTACAATGCCTTTGTTTCTCATCTGTCTGGCTGGAAGTTCAGTTTAAATATTGCATGGTCATTTTTCTGCGGGGCATTCTCCAGTGTGGCATTGTTACATCCTTGTTATCACTCAATGACTTGAACACATCGGTGTGTGTAAGTTACACATTCAAATGATTGTGTCTCAATAGCTTTTGCAGAAATCCCCTTTTGATGGTGGCGTTAAAGACTCTTTACTTTGTAAATGGTTTAGGGTGGGGAACCAACACAATGCTTGTTATATAACCAAACTTCTTCCCCTGTATAAGGTTAGTACTTCTCCTCCTGTATTATGTAATATGAGGTTAGTACTTCTCCTCCTGTATTAGGTAGTATGAGGTTAGTACTTCTCCTTAGGCAGTATGAGGTTAGTACTTTTCCTCATGTATGTGGTATGCATTTTGTTATGGCAGGCTAAACATCTCATTGTCTATTAGTTTCCCCCTTAGCCTTGTGTGATATAGCTATTGACTTAGCCTGGTCCCAGATCAGTTAGTTAACTCCTTGTCACTCATTGCCATGCCAAGGAGTTGATGTGATGGTAAAAACAGATCTGGGATCTGGCTACTGATGTATAGGTTCTCCCATGACAAACGATAAACATGACATTAGCCTATTTCCCCATACTGTCACAGAAGTTACTGAGCACAGTCAAAACACATTCCCTAACTGAAACCTCCCACACAGCTCTGCCTCTCTTTTTCTATTGGTTCTTTCCTATTGATGTTTCTGTTCTGTTGTTCCTTCAGTTCCCAGCACCATGCCTGGTAAGTGAATCAGTGGCAATGGAAGGAAAAGGGCCCTATCGTATCTACGACCCAGGCGGGGGTGAGGCTAAGCCCAGAGAGGCCAGGGAGGAGGGCAGCAGTGGTGGAGGGGGAAGCTACAGACTACTACTGGAAGAGAACAGCGTGCTCCGAGAGAGGATGAAGGGACTCAAGAGTTTAGGTCCGTACCTGCTTTTGTGATATAATACTACCTCTCTGGTCTAGATCACCAGCTCTTTATTATGATCCTAATCTGATATATACTACCTCTCTGGTCTAGATCACCAGCTCTTTATTAGGATCCTAATCTGATATATACTACCTCTCTGGTCTAGATCACCAGCTCTTTATTAGGATCCTAATCTGATATATACTACCTCTCTGGTCTAGATCACCAGCTCTTTATTAGGATCCTAATCTGATATATACTACCTCTCTGGTCTAGATCACCAGCTCTTTATTAGGATCCTAATCTGATATATACTACCTCTCTGGTCTAGATCACCAGCTCTTTATTAGGATCCTAATCTGATATATACTACCTCTCTGGTCTAGATCACCAGCTCTCTATTATTATCCTAATCTCTTGTGGACAGAATGTAATCAGGCATTTGACCACATTACGTAAGATTTTAGTTCGGGGAATTTCAAATGATTATATTCCATTTAAGACTACAGCTCTTTAAACAACAACCCCCCCCCCCCCCCCTTCCATATATCTGTGTTAGTGTAGGTACTTGTGACGTTGTACCAATGCCACTGTAGACCTGAGACCATACCCTACACAACCACAACCCTCATCACACACTCATCTGTCTAGATTAGTGTTGTGACCTATACATTATAGCTACATATTCCATTCTCATAGCCTTGTAGGAACAATGTGGTTAGACCTGATTCCATTCTTTGTCTGTGTGCTGTAATGTTTGCACAGAGTTTCTCTGTCGTGACTTGGGACTAGTGAGTGTTGGCGTAGTCCATTCTTTGGTTATGTGCTGTTTCTCTGTAATGAGTAATGTTCTCAGGGTCGGCATGATTTAGTTGTTAGTCATCAGAAACACTAGCTACTGTCTATCCATCACGTATTATAGGTCATGTAGACTGTGAATAACATATTCAGCTATATGCCACAACTCATAATGAACAAATGACTAGGCCTACTTCAAATCAAGCTGTTTCTAGCTGTCTCTGGTGTGTAGGAGCAGTTTGTTACTGCTGTGAATACGGTTGTTACTAATGGTTTGGTGTGTAGGAGACCTGTTGGAGGAGTCTCAGTGGGAGGCTTCTAAGTTGCGTCAGCGTGTAGAGGAGCTGGTCAGAGACAACGAGGCCCTGAAGTCTTCTACCTCCAGCTTCGCTACCAGTCTGTGTATGGGAGGACCTGTTCAGACTGAGACACAAGGTATGCTATCAGAGATGGGTTTCTTACATGATTGTTCATTATTTACAGCCGTATGTTATCATCAATGGCCCAGTGCAGTGAAAAACGTGATTGTCCTGTGTTTTCTATATATTTACACTGTGAGTTGGAATAATTTTGTGAATAGGACAATGCCATTTTAGTCTGCCAGCTGTTTGACAAGGCCGGCTGTTTGACAAGGCCGGCTGTTTGACAAGGCCGGCTGTTTGACAAGGCCGGCTGTTTGACAAGGCCGGCTGTTTGACAAGGCCGGCTGTTTGACAAGGCCGGCTGTTTGACAAGGCCGGCTGTTTGACAAGGCCGGCTGTTTGACAAGGCCAGCTGAAATTACAACCTGTTTTAGTGGGATGGAGTTTTGGCTTTCCATGGTGACATCACTATGCAGTCCATTTGTTATTAGACCAATAATAATCTCTCTGCCAACAATACATTTTCAGTTTCTCCCTCCCCACTCAGACCACTCCCAGACAGTCCTAGCAAAATTCTTTCTTGAGAAATTGCTCTTTGCTAAGAAACAATTTTTGATTCTTATTGACCAAATAATTTAATATTGAGGTAAAAACGTCTGCATTGGACCTGTAACAGCAAGCTTTTCCTGAGGTTTCTATAGGCGGTTGCTAACACTATATAATGACCATATAACGGTAGCCTAGTGGTTAGCGAGTTGAGCCAGTAACCGAAAGGTTGCTAGATCGCATCCCGAGCTGACAAGTTAAAAATCTGTCGTTCTGCCCCTGAACAAGGCAGTTAACTGTATAACGACCCTGTAACAGTGGTGTGACTATATAACAGTGGTGTGACTATATATAACGACCCTGTAACAGTGGTGTGACTATATATAACGACCCTGTAACAGTGGTGTGACTATATATAACGACCCTGTAACAGTGGTGTGACTATATATAACGACCCTGTAACAGTGGTGTGACTATATATAACGACCCTGTAACAGTGGTGTGACTATATAACAGTGGTGGGCAACTATATATAACGACCCTGTAACAGTGGTGTGACTATATATAACGACCCTGTAACAGTGGTGTGACTATATAACAGTGGTGTGACTATATAACAGTGGTGTGACTATATAACAGTGGTGTGACTATATATAACGACCCTGTAACAGTGGTGTGACTATATATAACGACCCTGTAACAGTGGTGTGACTATATATAACGACCCTGTAACAGTGGTGTGACTATATATAGCGACCCTGTAACAGTGGTGTGACTATATATAACGACCCTGTAACAGTGGTGTGACTATATAACAGTGGTGTGACTATATATAACGACCCTGTAGCAGTGGTGTGACTATATAACAGTGGTGTGACTATATATAACGACCCTGTAACAGTGGTGTGACTATATATAACGACCCTGTAACAGTGGTGTGACTATATAACAGTGGTGTGACTATATATAACGACCCTGTAACAGTGGTGTGACTATATATAACGACCCTGTAACAGTGGTGTGACTATATATAACGACCCTGTAACAGTGGTGTGACTATATATAGCGACCCTGTAACAGTGGTGTGACTATATATAACGACCCTGTAACAGTGGTGTGACTATATATAACGACCCTGTAACAGTGGTGTGACTATATAACAGTGGTGTGACTATATATAGCGACCCTGTAACAGTGGTGTGACTATATATAGCGACCCTGTAACAGTGGTGTGACTATATATAGCGACCCTGTAACAGTGGTGTGACTATATATAACGACCCTGTAACTGTGGTGTGACTATATATAACAACCCTGTAACTGTGGTGTGACTACATATAACGACCATGTAACTGTGGTGTGACTATATATAACGACCCTGTAACAGTGGTGTGACTATATATAACGACCCTGTAACAGTGGTGTGACTATATATAACGACCCTGTAACAGTGGTGTGACTATATATAACGACCCTGTAACAGTGGTGTGACTATATATAACGACCCTGTAACAGTGGTGTGACTATATATAACGACCCTGTAACAGTGGTGTGACTATATATAACGACCCTGTAACAGTGGTGTGACTATATATAACGACCCTGTAACAGTGGTGTGACTATATATAACGACCCTGTAACTGTGGTGTGACTATATATAACGACCCTGTAACAGTGGTGTGACTATATATAACGACCCTGTAACAGTGGTGTGACTATATATAACGACCCTGTAACAGTGGTGTGACTATATATAACGGCCCTGTAACAGTGGTGTGACTATATATAACGACCCTGTAACAGTGGTGTGACTATATAACAGTGATGTGACTATATAACGACCCTGTAGCAGTGGTGTGACTATATATAACGACCCTGTAACAGTGGTGTGACTATATATAACGGCCCTGTAACAGTGGTGTGACTATATAACGACCCTGTAGCAGTGGTGTGACTATATAACAGTGGTGTGACTATATATAACGACCCTGTAACAGTGGTGTGACTATATATAATGACCCTGTAACAGTGGTGTGACTATATATAACGACCCTGTAACAGTGGTGTGACTATATAACAGTGATGTGACTATATAACGACCCTATAACGGTGACTCCTGACTGTTTCAGGTCAGGGGAAGCTTCACCGCCAGCCCAGTGTGGACCGGAGAGAGAGTCAGCCGTGTCTCTCAACGGGGAAGGCCCTAAATCATGAGCAGCCCAGCGTAAGTGAACAGATATTACTTTATAGCTTTAGAGTACTTCACATTTTCTAGATGTTATTGATCAGGCTGAGCAGTCCAGCACATTAAGTACAGCCTTATTAGCCTACATCTGAAACGTAACATTCACATGTCAAGGTGGTGCTTTTAGGTCTGTCCCAACTGGTTTCTGGCTTCCAGCAAAGGCTAACTGAAAGTAGCAATAGTCTCTGGTTCTCTCTTTGTGTCCTGTTGTCTTACACTGCCGGGGTTAGTTAGACTGCCGGGGTTAGTTAGACCGCCGGGGTTAGTTAGACCGCCGGGGTTAGTTAGACCGCCGGGGTTAGTTAGACCGCCGGGGTTAGTTAGACCGCCGGGGTTAGTTAGACCGCCGGGGTTAGTTAGACCGCCGGGGTTAGTTAGACCGCCGGGGTTAGTTAGACCGCCGGGGTTAGTTAGACCGCCGGGGTTAGTTAGACCGCCGGGGTTAGTTAGACCGCCAGAGTTTGGGTTAGTTACACTGCCGGGGTTAGTTAGACCGCCGGGGTTAGTTAGACCGCCGGGGTTAGTTAGACCGCCGGGGTTAGTTAGACCGCCGGGGTTAGTTAGACCGCCAGAGTTTGGGTTAGTTACACTGCCAGGGTTAGTTACACTGCCAGGGTTAGTTACACTGCCAGAGTTAGTTACACTGCCAGGGTTAGTTAGACTGCCGGGGTTTGGGTTAGTTAGACTGCCGGGGTTTGGGTTAGTTAGACTGCCGGGGTTTGGGTTAGTTAGACTGCCGGGGTTTGGGTTAGTTAGACTGCCGGGGTTTGGGTTAGTTACACTGCCGGGGTTTGGGTTAGTTACACTGCCAGGGTTTGGGTTAGTTACACTGCCAGGGTTAGTTAGACCGCCGGGGTTAGTTACACTGCCAGGGTTTGGGTTAGTTACACTGCCAGGGTTAGTTACACTGCCAGGGTTAGTTACACTGCCAGGGTTAGTTACACTGTCAGGGTTAGTTACACTGCCAGGGTCAGGGTTAGTTACACTGCCAGGGTTAGTTACACTGCCAGGGTTAGTTACACTGCCAGGGTTAGTTACACTGCCAGGGTTAGTTACACTGCCAGGGTTAGTTACACTGCCAGGGTTAGTTACACTGCCAGGGTTAGTTATACTGCCAGGGTTAGTTACACTGCCAGGGTTAGTTATACTGCCAGGGTTAGTTATACTGCCAGGGTTAGTTACACTGCCAGGGTTAGTTAGACCGCCGGGGTTAGTTACACTGCCAGGGTTTGGGTTAGTTACACTGCCAGGGTTAGTTACACTGCCGGGGTTAGTTACACTGCCGGGGTTAGTTACACTGCCAGGGTTAGTTACACTGCCAGGGTTAGTTACACTGCCAGTGTTAGTTACACTGCCAGGGTTAGTTACACTGTCAGGGTTAGTTACACTGCCAGGGTTAGGGTTAGTTACACTGCCAGGGTTAGTTACACTGCCGGGGTTAGTTACACTGCCGGGGTTAGTTGGACTGGTCATTCTTCAGCACCGTTGTACAACGGCTGTGCAGGTGCTTTATGTTCAGAGAGGGAGGGAGGGAGGGAGGGAGGGAGGGAGGGAGCTCCCGTCTCACTTTGTTCATGGTGCCAGCCGGACTTGTTTTCTTTGCAAGCAACTTTTTTGCCCAATGACAGTGAAGTTAAGAAATTGTCCATGGTGCCAACCTAAGATCCCAACAAGCCTCATCACCACATTCTCTGACACTCCCTCACCTGCGGCCTGATATGTATGTTTTCCTAGATATTGAAAGATGTTCAGCATGTACAATTGCACACACACTCTCACTTTGTAGCCTGCTCCCAGTAGGCCAGAGCAGACTGATAAGACGGCTGGGATTCGGTGGACTGATATAGGGTACATACCATTTTAGAGATTTAACAATGGCTCACAGTGTTCTAAATTCACAATTGATGAATATATAATTAGGCATGGTTTGTTAACCCCTCGCTCATCAACTCACCCATTTTCCTCAGCATACTACATTAGTTTCATCTGTTATATGTGTAAAATCAGTTTAGATTCAGTTTCAAGGCAATTATCGGGGTGATTATCATCTGGGCACTGCACTTTCAACTGCTGGGAGAAGTAGCACTGTTTACTGTCGGGAGAAGTAGCCCTGTTTACTGCTGGGAGAAGTAGCAGAGCAGACCCTGTTTACTGTCGGGAGAAGTAGCAGAGCAGACCCTGTTTACTGTCGGGAGAAGTAGCAGAGCAGACCCTATTTACTGTCGGGAGAAGTAGCAGAGCAGGCCCTGTTTACTGCTGGGAGAAGTAGCAGAGCAGACCCTGTTTACTGTCGGGAGAAGTAGCAGAGCAGGACCTGTTTACTGTTGGCGAGAAGTAGCGGAGCAGGCCCTGTTTACTGTCGGGAGACCCACCTCTACGCAGACGACACCATTCTGTATACTTCTGGCCCTTCCTTGGACACTGCTATCTAACCTCCAAATGAGCTTCAATGCCATACAACACTCCTTCCATGGCCTCCAACTGCTCTTAAACGCTAGCAAAACCAAATGCATGCTTTTCAACCGTTCGCTGCCTGACTAGCATCACCACCCTGGATGGTTCCGACCTAGAATATGTGGACATCTATAAGTACCTAGGTATCTGGCTAGACTGTAAACTCTCCTTCCAGACTCATATCAAACATCTCCAATCTAAAATCAAATCTAGAGTCGGCTTTCTATTCTGCAACAAAGCCTCCTTCACTCACGCGGCCAAACTTACCCTAGTAAAACTGACTATCCTACCGATCCTCGACTTCGGCGATGTCATCTACAAAATAGCTTCCAAAACTGCATCCAGTTTGCTGAGTATATCACAGTGCCATCCGTTTTGTTACTTAAGCACCTTATACCACCCACCACTGCGACCTGTATGCTCTAGTCGGCTGGCCCTCGCTACATATTTGTCGGCTGGCCCTCGCTACATATTTGTCGCCAGACCCACTGGCTCCAGGTCATCTACAAGTCCATGCAAGGTAAGGCTCCGGCTTATCTCAGTTCACTGGTCACGATGGCAACACCCACCCGTAGCACGCGCTCCAGCAGGTGTATCTCACTGATCATCCTTAAAGCCAACACCCCATTTGGCTGCCTTTTCTTCCAGTTCTCTGCTGCCTGTGACTGGAACGAATTGCAAAAATCGCTGAAGTTGGAGACTTTTATCTCCCTCACCAACTTTAAACATCAGCTATCTGAGCAGCTAACCGATCGCTGCAGCTGTACATAGTCTATCGGTAAATAACCCACCCAATTTACCTACCTCATCCCCATACTGTTTTATTTATTTACTTTTCTGCTTTTTTGCACACCAATATCTCTACCTGTACATGACCATCTGATCATTTATCACTCCAGTGTTAATCTGCAAAATTGTAATTATTCACCTACCTCCTCATGCCTTTTGCACACAATGTATATAGACTATTTTTTTCTACTGTGTTATTGACTTGTTTATTGTTTACTCCATGTGTAACTCTGTGTTGTCTGTTCACACTGCTATGCTTTATCTTGGCCGGGTCACAGTTGTAAATGAGAACTTGTTCTCAACTAGCCTACCTGGTTAAATAAAGGTGAAATAAAGAAATAAAACTGTTGGAAGAAGTAGGGGCAACAAAAAAATTACATGCCCTCCTGTAACTGCTTATAACTCTAGTTTTGTTTGTGATATTACGATTCTAACACCGACAGTGTGTTTATAGACTTATTTAGGAAAAATCAAGGACGGAGCGGGGCATGACTTACAAAATGGCAGAGACATAAATCAAATTCACGAGCAGTCAAAATGACTGCTTTATCTGTTCTAGTGTTAAAGGGTTAGTTGGGGGGGTTTTGCCATGAAGCCCTTTTTCTACTTACCCGGAGTCAGGCGAACTCGTGGATAACATTTTTATGTCTCTATGTGTAGTTTGAAGGAAGTTTCTAACTAGCGTTAGCGCAGCATGCTAGCTGTTCTCATAGACTTCCAGTGCCGTTGCGCTAATGCTAGTTAGCATTGGCTCGCCAAACTACCTCTAACTATCCTTCTCACTGGACGCAGAGACATTAAGAATGCCATCCAGAAGTTCAGTCTGGATCTATTTACAGTTTGTCATTGTCCTGTTTGGTGCTTCTAGGAAGGTCTGTCAGAGTTTGAGGTGGTGAATATGGAGAAGACCTCCGATACCCAGACGGTAAGTACCATTTTTCACACGGGGCTAGCTAACAATAACGGGGCTCAAATGGGATGTTTGGAAACGATCCAGGTTCTTTATGTAATAGATTCAGTTTCATCCATAAAGGTGTGTGTGTGTGTGTGTGTGTGTGTGTAGCCTACATTCAGAACCACTCAATGCATCTGTTTGTGTCTAGAAGGATCACATTCAGCAAGATTGTAATATGTGTATATTCAGTGCCTTCGGTTACAGACTTATTCTAAAATAGATGAAATAAATAAAAATCTACACACACTACCACCTAATGACAAAGCGAAAACAGGATTTTAGACATTTTTGTAAATTTATTTAAAAAAAATAAACATATGTTATTTACATAAGTATTCAGACCCTTTGCGATGAGACTCAAAATTGAGCTCAGGTGCATCCTGTTTCCATTGATCATCCTTGAGATGTTTCTACAACTTGATTGGAGTCCACCTGTGGTAAATTCAATTTATTGGACATGATTTGGAAAGGCACATCTCTGCAGCACTCTACCACAAAGGTCTGATTGGTGGAGCACTCCACCAATCAGACCTTTGTGGTAGAGTGGCCGGACTGAAGGCACTCGTCAGAGAAACAACATTCTCTTGTCTGAAAAGCTACTTGATGAAAACCTGCTCTGGACCTTAGACTGCGGGCGAAGGTTCGTCTTCCAACAGGACAATGATCCTAAACACACAGCCAAGACAACACTGAAGTGGCTTCTGGACAAGTCTCTGAATGTCTTTGAGTGGCCCAGCCAGAGCCCAGACTTGAACCTGATCGAACATCTCTGAAAATAGCTTTGCAGCGACGCTCCCCATCCAACCTGACAGAGCTTGAGAGGATCTGCAGAGAAGAATGGGAGAAACTCCCAAAATACAGGTGTGCCAAGCTTGTAGCGTCATACTCAAGAAGACTCGAGGCTGTAATCGCTGCCAAAGGTGCTTCAACAAAGTACCGGAAGAAAGAGTCTGAATACTTAAGTAAATGTGATATTTCAGTTGAATTGCTTTATAAATTAGCAAACATTTCTACAATCCTGTTTTTGCTTTGTCATTATGGGATATTGTGTGTAGATTGATTTGAGGAATAAGGCTGTAACCTAACAAAATGTGGAAAAAACCCAAGGGGTCTGAGTACTTTCCAAATGCACTGTATATATATGTGTGTATATGTCATAACTTCTAGTCGAAACAGTTAACATACCTGGTGATGAATGTAAGAGCTTGAAAGCAGCTCCTCGAGTTTCATTTCCTTAGTTCTCTGTTCTCTCTGGTCATTTCTCCCATATCAGGAACTTCTCCTCTGTCTCTCTGTCTCTTTTTGTTGTGAGTCAACCTCTAACTAACTCAATACTGGGAGCTCAACATGAGTCGTCAGCACAGGGAATGTCCACGATTATTACTGACTACACACACACACACACCTGCTGTTAGGGAATGCTTGACAGGGAAGAATATCAGTCACAGGATATTCCGGACAGATGTGGTATAGAGTCACATGGCATATGACCGTCACTGACATATGCCTCATCACCCAAAGGATAGGAAACTAGGATGTATTTCTTCAAGGCTATACACTGAGCTTTTCTTATTTTATTTATTTATTTTGTATTTTATCCCCCCCCCCCCCCCTTTCTTCCAAATTGTTCAATCTTGTGTCATTGCTGCAACTCACCAACGGGCTCGGGAGAGGCGAAGGTGGAGTCCATACCTCCTTCGAAACATGACCTGCCAAACCGCGCTCCTTAACACCCGCCAGCTTAACCCGGAAGCCAGCCGCACCAATGTGTCGGAGGAAAACACCGTTCAACTGGCATCAGGGGTCAGCCCGCAGGCACCCGGCCCGCCACAAGGAGTCGCTAGAGTGCGATGAGCCAAGTAAAGCCCCCCCCGGCCAAACCCTCCCCTAACCCGGACGACGCTGGGCCAAACCCTCCCCTAACCCGGACGACGCTGGGCCAAACCCTCCCCTAACCCGGACGACGCTGGGCCAAACCCTCCTCTAACCCGGACGACGCTGGGCCAAACCCTCCTCTAACCCGGACGACGCTGGGCCAAACCCTCCCCTAACCCGGACGACGCTGGGCCAAACCCTCCCCTAACCCGGACGACGCTGGGCCAATTGTGCGCCGTCCTATGGGACTCCCTACCGCGGTCGGTTGTGGCACAGCCCGGGATATGAACCCAGGACCGTAGTAACACCTCTAGCACTACTGCAGTGCCTTAGACTTCCGCCCCACTCGGTAGCCCCCCTACACTGAGCTTTTTAAATGTTTCACCGTCTCTGACTCAATCTTAATGGAGTTTTGCATTATAGGATAGGGAGCATAACTTACATGACCAGTCAATAGGACACAGTGGGACTGAGACTGACTATCTACAGGCTGTATGATTCAGATAGGACTTTTCCTTATTTTTATACATCCAGTATCCACAAAACTGGAGAGAGAAATCTGTTGTGTTTTGACATGACTTGATTAGTAGCCAGTCAGTATGGTGGTACAGAGGCTCTGACAGTCCTGTTCTGTTCTGTCAGCATGGTGGTACAGAGGCTCTGACAGTCCTGTCAGTATGGTGGTACAGAGGCTCTGACAGTCCTGTTCTGTTCTGTCAGCATGGTGGTACAGAGGCTCTGACAGTCCTGTCAGTATGGTGGTACAGAGGCTCTGACAGTCCTGTTCTGTCTGTCACAGTCCTGTCAGCATGGTGGTACAGAGGCTCTGACAGTCCTGTCAGCATGGTGGTACAGAGGCTCTGACAGTCCTGTCAGCATGGTGGTACAGAGGCTCTGACAGTCCTGTCAGTATGATGGTACAGAGGCTCTGACAGTCCTGAGTCTTCTAGGTGTCGGTCTCAGGTCCTCTGTTGTTTTACTATTGTTTATCTTAATTTCATATTTGTCTAGAAATGTATTGTTTTGGAGGTGCTATATAAATAAATTTTGATTTGATCTCCAGGCTGGTGCAGGAACAGGACAGCTTCCTCAGGAGAACCAGGAGTTAACCAGCCAGCTACAGCGTCTAGAGAGCTCCTTCAGTATCTTTGCTGAGGCGTCCAACCCCAACCAGCTCCTAGCCCACCTGGGACGCATGGCTGTCGAGTTCCACCACCTCTCCTCCAAGGTCCAGAAGAACGAGCAGAGGACCTCCCTCCTACAGGTAACTGACAGGGGAGAGGAGCAGCTTGGGAGAAAGCCAGGCAGGTAGACAAATGGCTAGGCAGGCAGAGAAGTTAACAGGTTGTGTCCACACAGGTATATTTTGAAAAGTAGAAATTCAGCATGTCACCTGTATAGCGAACAACAATTGTGTGTTTGTCATTCCCGATGCTGAACCAAATTATGTTGCAAAACCATAGTCTTCCTGGGGTCCAAATAGGAAACCCAACACCTCCAAATAAAATACAGAATATGCACAATATAATTAAAAATACAATACATATATATTTTTAAATGTCACGTGACAGTCCCTGTCGTGCAGTGAAGTGTTCTTTTAATCTGGTTTCAATGCTAACTTGAGTTACCTGGAGTGGCAGAGTTCCATGTCGTCATGGCTCTATTTAACACTGCGTTTCCCAGCCTCTGTACAGGACCATCTGGCTGCATGGCTTGGTACTGATGAGTGTCCAAGCAGTTGGTACACTGTTCCGAACGGACAGTTTGGTTCCAAGACCAACAGTGATGCAGGCTATCTCTCCTCAACTTTGAGCCCGGAGAGCTTGACATGCATGCAACTGACATTCGCCCTACATTTACATTTAAGTGCTGATCTGGTCTGATGAAACCAAGGTCTTTGGCCTGAATGCCAAGCGTCACATCTTGGCACCATCCCTACGGTGAAGCATGGTGGTGGCGGCATCCCTACGGTGAAGCATGGTGGTGGCAGCAGCATGCCGTGCGGATGTTTCTCAGCAGCAGGGACTAGGAGACTAGTTAGGATCGAGGGAAAGATGTACGGAGAAAAGTACAGAGATGCTTGATTAAAAACCTGCGCCAGAGCTCAGACTGGGGAGAAGGTTCACCTTCCAACAGGACAACGATCCTAAGCACACAGCCAAGACAATGCAGGAGTCGCTACAGGACAAGTCTCTGAATGTCTATGAGTGGACCATCCAGACCCCGGACTTGAACCAGATCTAACATCTCTGGAGAGACCTGAAAATTGCTGTGCAGCGACGCTCCCCATCCAACGTGGCAGAGCTTGAGGATCTGCAGAGAAGAATGGGAGAAACTTCTCAAATACAGGTGTGCCAAGCTTAAGTCTGCCTGTCCCTCCCGCTGAAAAACATCCCCACAGGACGATGCTGCCACCACCATGTACAACGTGGAAAAAGTCAAGGGGTCAGAATACTTTCAGACGGCGCTGTAATAGGATTTCCATGTCCTCTGCTGCTTATTATGACCGGGAGAACTGGAACGCTACCAAACTCACACCGTCAGTCTCTTAAGCAGTTCGCTGTGTTTGAGGTAATCCTTGAACCACTGCGGTTATGGTCACAAATGAGACATTCCTGTCCGAACCCCTTCTATAGCATGACATCGGGGCTGTAACGGTTCGAACCCCTTTCTATAGCACGGCATCGGGGCTGTAGCGGTCCGAACCCCTTCTGTAGCGCGACATCGGGGCTGTAACGGTCCGAACCCCTTCTATAGCACGACATCGGAGCTGTAACGGTCCGAACCCCTTCTATAGCGTGACATCGGGGCTGTAACGGTCCGAACCCCTTCTATAGCGCGACATCGGGGCTGTAACGGTCCGAACCCCTTCTGTAGCGCGACATCGGGGCAGAGAGTGTGTGACTATGGTGCCAATATTAAAGAAATTGGCTGGAACAGTGGGGAGAAGGGAGGCCAAAGTCTCTCACCATCGATGTGCCCACGATGAGGATGGTGGATATGATATAATCTGATGGGGAAGGAAGTGCAGGAACCGAACGGGACTGCCTCGGTCAGGGGGAACGGTGTGTGACATGGTACAGGCGGAGAGTACTGTCTCACTAATGCGTGTCCCTCTGTTTGTCTAGACTCTTTGTGAGCAGCTCAGACAAGAGAACAGCGAGCTGAGAAAGAAGATGGAGGAAGACCTTCAGTACAGAAACGGAGACTTGGAACTACTAAGGTGAGTTGTATTTTCTGTGGATTCAGTTGGACTTCTTGCTCCCCAGGGGGAGAGGACGCGTTTGAGTTTATTATTGTGAATTTAAACATGAATGTTGACTTTGTTTTCTGCTCCCACGTGAAGTTTAGGACTTTGTTTGAGTTTAAATAAAGGCAATAAGCACTTGGTATTCGGTAAACAGTGAGTGGGCTTTTTTTTTTTTAACGATGATTCTCTGTCCAGCGACTACAGAGCTTCAAGTGAAGTGACAGTTGCTCAAAGTCTATCGTTTTTGATGATTCAGGAATTGCCCTAATATTCTCCCTACCTCAGTGGGGTCTTCCCAGAGGATGTCCTGGGGCTCTGCCAAGCTGCACATTACTCTACTAGACACTGGGATAGATATTCTAGATGTCTCTGTAACTGCCCAGTAACACTAACCCTGTTTTCACTGTCTGGTCACTGCAGACAGGAGAACCTGAAGCTGAAAGAGCTGGTAACGGGAGCAGGAGAGACCGCGGCAGAGAGCGAGGGGCAGCCAGAAGCCAAAGAAGATGTGGTGAAAGAGGAAACTGCCAGCGTTAGATCCAAGATGGAGGTCAGCACATCACAGAAGGTATGGAAATCCTGTGGCAGAATGGATGGAAGGGCACCTGTCTGGTTCAGAGGATTAAAAGCTGGGAGAGCGAGAGAGAGAGAGAGGGGGAAATGGATCAGCATAGATGTCTAGGAAGCCACAGCATCATTTCAGGATGTGTGTTGTTACAGTAAATACTGTACATTTACATCCTGTAGTTTCCATATTGGGTGTTGTCAGTATGAGTCAGACCATTGCCAGGCATCACAGTAGTGGAGTAGTTAACGTGTTTACTTCATCCTCACGTACTGTACAGTAGGAGGATGTGACTGACTTCCCCATTTTCATATCACATTGTAGTACTACTGTACTGTTGGTGTGTGATATTTCTCATATTGTCTCATTGGTCCGTGTAGAATGTCTGTGAGCGACTTCCCAGGTCTTTCTTGCAAATGTTTTAATTAAAAAAAAGATCTATGTTTTTTTTGTTTTATTCACGACATGTATAAATGGTGATCTGTAGTAGTAGTGCACGGAATTTAAGAGCAATAGCCCTGTCCTGTTGCAGAGTGGGCTCTGTGAATGATGTTTCATAGCCCTGTCCTGTTGCAGAGTGGGCTCTGTGAATGATGTTTCATAGCCCTGTCCTGTTGCAGAGTGGGCTCTGTGAATGATGTTTCATAGCCCTGTCCTGTTGCAGAGTGGGCTCTGTGAATGATGTTTCATAGCCCTGTCCTGTTGCAGAGTGGGCTCTGTGAATGATGTTTCATAGCCCTGTCCTGTTGCAGAGTGGGCTCTGTGAAGAATGTTTCATAGCCCTGTCCTGTTGCAGAGTGGGCTCTGTGAATGATGTTTCATAGCCCTGTCCTGTTGCAGAGTGGGCTCTGTGAATGATGTTTCATAGCCCTGTCCTGTTGCAGAGTGGGCTCTGTGACTGATGTTTCATAGCCCTGTCCTGTTGCAGAGTGGGCTCTGTGAATGATGTTTCATAGCCCTGTCCTGTTGCAGAGTGGGCTCTGTGACT
>NW_027258751.1:0-56368 GCF_045791955.1 Oncorhynchus clarkii lewisi | reverse complement strand
TTCAGACCCCTTCACTTTTTCCACATTTTATTACATTACAGCCTTATTCTAAAATGGATTAAATCATTTTTTCCCTCATCAATCTACACACAATACCCCATAATGACAAAGCAAAAACTGTCTTTTAGACATTTTTGCTAATTTATTACAAATATAAAACTGAAATATCAGTACTTTGTTGAAGCAACTTTGGCAGCGATTACACCATTGGGTCTTCTTGGGTATGACGCTACAAGAAAATAGTACAAATAAAGAAAAACCCTTGAATGACTAGGTGTGTCCAAACTTTTGACTGATACTATATGGTATATATATATATGTGAATCACACTGCTGCTCTCTCATTTAGCTGTTTGAGCCTTACAGATTGTGGTTGTTGTGGATGGCTGTTCACAAATCTAAATGTCTATTTTAACCATGTAATGGTGTAATTCAAGAAGTTTAAGCTGCTTATCATTGTTTGTCGTTGCTACATCCATTTTTTGACTTGTAAATTATATATATATATATATATATATATATATATATATATATATATATATACATATATACACAATCTGTATATATATCTATATATGTGTATATGTATATGTATATATATATGTATATATATATGTATATCATTTATACGTCCAAAAATGGATGTAGCAAATACAAACAATGATAAGCAGCTTAAACTTCTTGAATTCCACCATTATATGGTTCAAATTTTAGATTTAGATTTGGATTTGATTGACATTTAGATTTGTGAACAGCCATCCACAACAACCACAATCTGTAAGGCGCAAACAGCCAAATGAGAGAGCAGTAGTGTGATTCACATCAATGCGCTGTGTAGATATCAATAATAAGTGATATCCGTGTCACAGTAGACTACACCACTGCTGTCATCCTGACCTCCAAGTGTTTATTCAAGTTGGATCATCTTTGGATGCCGACAGCAGTCGCACCATTGGAAGACATAGCTTAGACTGTAGCCTACAAAAGACTATTCCTGCTCTTTCCCTGCAATCACCAACACATTTGGTGTGTCATCATAGTGGTCTCTGACTTGTGGTCAGACACGCTCAGGTGGAACAAACTTAAACTTGCTCCTTTTTTCAATGCTGATTTGAATGTCATTGAGAAAACAGTGTCAAAGATTTGTTTTCCGCAACATTCTTTCTGAATTTAAAAGTAATCCTCCAAGTAATCATCTAGTTTTTCAAAAGTATCTGTAATCTGATTACAATATTTTAGCTGGTAACGTAACGGATTACAGTGACCATATTTTTGTAATCCCTTACATTTAATATGTTACTTCCCAACCCTGATCATTATAGTCTAGAAATTGCACATATAGGCTGTGACTTACTCAGAATGACTTGTTAAAAAAAATTACTTATTCGAGCCTTTGAATTTATTTTTAGAATACATTTTTAGAAACAGGACTTTGGCCAGTCTGTGTCTTCAGGCTAATGTGATGGTGTCTGGAGAGCAGGTCAGCAGTGGAGAATATCCTCTCTACACTTGCAGAGCCACTGGGGATGCTAAACACCCTTTTGGCCACTCTTGCCAGACTGGGCAGAGACTACAAGTTGTTTATATATATATATATATATATATATATATATATATATATATATATATACTGTGAGCGGACCAAGTAATTGGGCATCACTCTAAAGCGGGAAGGTGGAATAAACGAGTCAGGAGTAGGTTTTCTTGATTGAACACAGTTCTCTATTGAGGGCATTTGGTCAACACAAACACTCCAACATAATCAATGAAAATCTTCCAAGGAAAAAAACTCTTCTTCTCCAGATGAAACAGGAACACAATAGGATTATCTTTAAACTACAACAAAAAGTCACGGGATTGTCACCGTCTTGTCACATACCTTCCCCCCAGGACCGAACCGGAGGGTCGGGCGCCAGACTTGGTCGTGTGGAGACAGCGCGTCTGCATTCCCGTTCCTCGATCCGGCCCTGTGGATGACATGGAAAGAGAACAGTTGTAAAGACAAAAACCATCTGGCTATTCTGTTATTGTTTCTCTTACCAGCCATCCACGTGAGGGGCGCATGGTCAGTAACTAATGCAAACCTCCAACCCAGTAGGTAGTACCGGAGATAATCGAGGGTCCACTTGATGGCTAAGGCCTCTTTCTCTACGGTCGCATACCTCTGTTCCCGATCGCTGAGCTTCCTACTAATGAAGAGAATCGGCTTCTCTGCTTCACCTTTACCCTGAGCTAGTACGGCCCCGAGCCCTGTATCCGAGGCGTCGACCTGCACAATGAACTCTTGTGAGAAGTCCGGAGCCTGTAGAACGGGATCAGAACACAGGCCATCTTTTAGCAATTGAAAGGCCTCTTCCGTCTCGTCTTTCCACTCTACCTGGTTTGGCAGGTTGTTCCTGATGAGGTTTGTGAGGGGGTTGGCAATGGTTGCATATCCCGGGATAAAACGGCGATAATATCCTGTTATCCCTAAGAAGGCCCGAACGTCTCGCTTGGTCCGGGGTCGAGGCCAGTCACGAATTGCCCTGGTCTTCTCTGCCTGTGGGCGTATTTTCCCATTCCCCACGGTGTACCCCAGGTATTCCGCTTTGGACAGGCCCAGGCAGCATTTCTTTGGATTGGCTGTCAACCCTGTGGCTTCCAAACTCACGAGCACCGCCCGTAATCGCAGGAGGTGACTATCCCAGTCCTCGCTGTGGATGACCACATAGTCTATGTACGCCGCTGCATACTCTTGATGGGGCCGTAGAATGGCATCCATGAGGCGTTGGAAAGTTGCAGCGCACCATGCAATCCAAAGGGCATCCTCACATACTGGAAAAGCCCCACTGGGGTTGCGAAGGCAGTCTTTGGGCGATCCTCCGGAGCCACCGGCACTTGCCAATATCCCTTCGTCAAATCCAGGGTAGTGATGAACTTGGCCTTTCCTAAGCGCTCCAAGAGTTCATCCACGCGGGGCATGGGATACGCATCGAATGTAGAGATGGCATTCACGCCCCTAAAGTCGTTGCAGAGTCTCATACTACCATCGGATTTGGGGACCAGGACTATGGGACTGGACCACTCACTCGTCGATGGCTCGATCACGCCCATCCTCAACATCTCCCTCACCTCTTTCTTAGCGATGACTCGGCGAGCCTCAGGAATCCTGTAAGGGCGGATATGCACCTTCTTGCCGGGTTCAGTGTGGATATGGTGGAACAGGACATCTGTTTGTCCTGGGAATGGAGAGAATATTCGACCGAAGTTCATAATCAGCTTGTCTAGCTGTCTTGACTGCTCCGGTAGGAGAGTTTGGCCACGGCGCACCTGTGGTAGAGCCTCCTCTTTTCTTTTGCCCTCCAGGGCCATCAAAGCCACCTCCTCCTCTCGTCCATGGTACGTCTTCAACAGGTTTATGTGATAGAGTTGGACCTTCTTCCTCCTGTCAGGTTGCTTGATGAGGTAATTGACCGGTGAGACCCTTCTCATTACCTCGTAGGGCCCCCTCCACTGCGCCAGCAAGCGATGTTCGGCCATGGGCACAAGCACCATCACTTTCTCTCCCACGGTGAACTCACGGGGGTCGCAGACTTATCATAGGCCCGGCCTTGGGTCCTTTGGGCCTTCTCCATACGCTCCTTGACTATGGGCCACACTGCTGACAGGCGGTCTCTCATCAGGGTAACGTGTTCTATTGTGGATCGAAAAGGGCATGGTTGGGTCTCCCAGGTCTCCTTGGCTAAGTCGAGGATTCCTCGACAGGGTCTGCTATAGAGCAATTCTAACGGAGAGAATCCAGTGGATGCCTTGGGTACTTCTCGCAGGGCAAACATTAAGTGTGGGAGAAGCATGTCCCAGTTTTTCCCGTCTCGGGACACCACTCTTCTCAACATGCTTTTAATTGTTTTGTTCAAGCGTTCACACAACCCGTCTGTTTGAGGGTGGAATTTGCTTGTACGTATCTGTTGAACCTGATATAACCGACACAAGTCCTTCATCAACCGGGACATGAACGGGGTTCCTTGATCGGTTAATATCGTCTTGGGGAGGCCCACACGAGAGAACATCAGGAATAACTCCTTGGCAATTCCCTTTGACGACATCTTACGCAGGGGTATGGCCTCCGGGAACTTGGTAGCGTAATCTATAACCACTAGGATGTACTTGTGTCCTCTGGCAGATTTTGGGAGGGGTCCTACGAGGTCCATAGCTATGCGTTCAAAGGGAGTCTCTATGATGGGGAGAGGAATCAAAGGGTTACGTAGGTGTGGCCGTGGAGCTGTACGTTGACATTGATTACACGTCCTACAATACCTGGCCACATCCCGGGTGACCCGGGGCCAATAGAATCTCTGCATGATTCTGTCAATAGTCTTGTCTCGTGCAAGGTGTCCTCCTAGGACGTGGGAATGGGCTAACTGTAGAACTGTATCCCTGTATGGTCTAGGCACCATTAGTAATTCCTGGTTTTCCCCCCTTCGTCGTACGACCCAGTATAAGAGACCCCGCCTGATTGCATAGTAAGGAAGAGGGGGCTCACCTGATCCGTCGACGTTCCTCCCGTCGATCACCTTCACCTTCCTCATGGCCTCCCTTAGTTCTGGGTCTCTATGCTATGAGGTGCCAAACTGTCTCTTTAATTCCTGGGGCAGGTCAACCTCGGTAGAGGGATGTGGAGGTTGTTCCCCATCCCCATCAGGGGTGACCGAGGAGAATCCCTTCCAGGTTCCCTCCTCGGATGGAGCTTCAAATATATCCCTTAGCGCCTGGTTGCTTATTCCTTCCTGCGTTGTGTATAACCCTTCACATGTGTCTTCATCTGTGGTTTCCTGGAATATCTGTCGTAAACGTTGGGTCGCTATTTCTTCCTCTGCTGCAGAGGACGAGGACGCGGCTACGTCTCCTTGTAGGACTACTACCTCGGGCTTGGATTTTCTCTTCTTTCCTGTCCCCCTTCTTCCCGTACATAACGTCATCTGCCGAAGCTCCTTATATAGGGGACAGTCTCTCCCGATCAATAATGGCACCTTCAGCTGGGGCACTTTCCCCAGCTTACACCTTCCTTTTGGAGTGAGAATAGGCAGATTCACAGTGGGGTAATAGTGGGTGTCTCCATGGATACAGGATACGGCTACTTTGTCTGGTAGCAGTGTTGTGGAGGTCACCATCCGCTCCTCTACTAACGTAACCATACTTCCCGAGTCGAGAATTGCTACCACATCTTGTCCTTCGACTCAAACCGGAATCTCTGAGGTTGGGGCTATCTTGGCTAACCAACAGTGTTGATCCTGTCCCCTCAAAACGGGATGTGTGGGGGTAGGCAGTGATAACTCCGTGACCATGGGCTCATCCTTGCTAGGACATTGTGGGGCATAATGGTCGGGAGACTGACATTTATAACACCGACCCTGCTGTGTGGTGGCTGACTTCTCCCACCTCCGGGGGAGGTTTGGACGTTTCGGTGGCGGGCGCGCCAGGGTGAGTCGTGGTACGGGATTGGAAGACTCCTTCCGTAGACCCCTGTAGACCGATATGTTTCTACCGCCTGGGCTATGTCGTCGGCTGACAACGGGTTGGCTTGCCCCACAACCCTTTTTAAGTCACTGGGTAATTCTCTCAATATCTTGTCCACTACGAGAGTCTCTATCACATGTCCTACTCCCTTTCCAGGTTCTAGCCACTGTTTCGTCAGTCGTATTAATGCGAAGATCTGGGCACGGACGGGTTGATCAGCTGTATAGGTCCATTGATGGAACTTTACAGCCCTATCTCTGGCAGTCAGCTGGTACCGGGACAGGATCTCGGTTTTTAGTCGCCCATAGTCCGCAGCTTCGCGGGAATCCAGGTCAAAATAGGCTTCCTGAGCCACCCCGGTCAAAAGAGGGGCTAATGCGCTCGCCCATTCTGTGGGCGGCCACTCTTCCAAGGTGGCCGTCCTTTCGAAGGTCATGAGGAAGGCCTCAATATCATCCTCCTTGGAGAGACGAGGTAAGATGGCGTGAGCAGCCGCTCTTGGCTTAACTCTAGGTTCTTCTCGTCGGCTCAGCTGTTGTTGCAGGAGTGTTATGGTTGTCTGCTGTGCCGTGATCAACTGTTGTAGTAGGGCGTTATCCATCGTTCTTGAATGGTTCCTCCGGGTCTACTGGAAGAATCTTGATTTACTCACTTATCCTTGTGTCACTCGTCCACCTAATGCCCGCATTCTCCACCAATGTGAGCGGACCAAGTAATTGGGCGTCACTCTAAAGCGGGAAGGTGGAATAAACGAGTCAGGAGTAGGTTTTCTTGATTGAACACAGTTCTCTATTGAGGGCATTTGGTCAACACAAACACTCCAACATAATCAATGAAAATCTTCCAAGGAAAAAACATACATCTTCTCCAGATGAAACAGGAACACAATAGGATTATCTTTAAACTACAACAAAAAGTTACGGGATTGTCACCGTCTTAGTGGTTCTTCCTGGATAGCTCCTCTCTCTCGGTGGCCATCTTCCAGAGATAGTTTTCCCCCTCCCCCGCTGCTGGTTCCATTCTCTCTCTTATAGGGGAAGGAGAGTATGTCATTAGTACCGTCAGCTGTGCTTAATTGCCTTGTTGGGCTACTATCCATGAGCCCAGCCTGCCCTCTGGTGGTCCTTCCACAATACAGTGGGGAGAACAAGTATTTGATACACTGTCGATTTTGCAGGTTTTCCTACTTACAAAGCATGTATAGGTCTGTAATTTGTATCATGGGTACACTTCAACTGTGAGAGATGGAATCTAAAACAAAAATCCAGAAAATCACATTGTATGATTTTTAAGTAATTAATTTGCATTTTATTGCATGACATAAGTATTTGAAACATCAGAAAAGCAGAACTTAATATTTGGTACAGAAACCTTTATTTGCAATTACAGAGATCATACGTTTCCTGTAGTTCTTGACCAGGTATGCACACACTGCAGCAGGGATTTTGGCCCACTCCTCCATACAGACCTTCTCCAGGTCCTTCAGGTTTCAGGGCTGTCGCTGGCCAATATGGACTTTCAGCTCCCTCCAAAGATTTTCTATTGGGTTCAGGTCTGGAGACTGGCTAGGCCACTCCAGGACCTTGAGATGCTTCTTACGGAGCCACTCCTTAGTTGCCCTGGCTGTGTGTTTCGGGTCGTTGTCATGCTGGAAGACCCAGTCTCGACCCATCTTCAGGGAAGGAGGTTGTTGGCCAAGATCTCGCGATACATGGCCCCATCCATCCTCCCCTCAATATGGTGCAGTTGCCCTGTCCCCTTTGCAGAAAAGCATCCCCAAAGAATGATGTTTCCACCTCCATGCTTCACTGTTAGGATGTATTCTTGGGGTTGTACTCATCCTTCTTCTTCCTCCAAACACGGTGAGTGGAGTTTAGACCAAAAAGCTCTATTTTTGTCTTATCAGACCACATGACCTTCTCCCATTCCTCCTCTGGATCATCCAGATGGTCATTGGCACTTTGGCGCATGTCTTAAAGAATACACCTCAGAGATGGTGATATAGTGTGAACCCTTCCACCTCAGAGATTGTGATATAGTGTGAACCCTTCCACCTCAGAGATTGTGATATAGTGTGAACCCTTCCACCTCAGCGCAAGCGAGCTCATATAAGACAGATAAATGACCAATCCTGATGCTAGGGTTTGAAAATAGAAGAGCGCTGGCATTAACAGGTCGAAATTGCAAACAAGCGTGCATTTGACAGTTGTGCAGGCTTAACACCAGCCGAAAATAGAGCCGTAAGTATCACTCAGCCATAGATAGAGAGAGAGTGTGTGCTTTTGTGTGTCCTTGTTTGAGAAAAAGTGCTGATTGTGGAGCAGTCTTTAAAAAGAGAACAATGTGTAAGTCCCTCCAGAGGCTGGGCTTTATTGTGATTGACAGTTCCAGCACACTTTCCTCTAATGTGATTGGTCCAGGAAGTGTAGCGTTAATTATCTTTCCACCAACCCCAGGAGGACTGAGACACTAAACACATGCACAGACAAACACAGGGGTTTACAAGTCAATTACACCACGACAAGATTAGCCAATTCTCCTATCCTATCTATAATAGTGACTGGAGGCACACACACACCATGGTGTGTTCGGAGGTTGTAAAGGGGGTTGTGTCACTTGCGTGTCTCAGGGTTTGGCTTCATTTAAATGCCTAAGTGTAGGACGTAGGCTAAAACTGTAAAACCTAACACTCACATTTACACACACTTCTAATACAAGAGAGTATTAATTCTATTTATGCAGTACGCACATACCCATACTTACTGAAGGTCATTCTCTCTGAGCTGTAAAGACAGTAACTGGATGTGTTTGACTGACTGTTCTAAAATGACTCATCTGGCTCTGAAATATAGTGAATGTGTACTTGTGTGTTGATATTGTGTGTGTGTGTGTGTGTGTGTTTTGTTGTCTGTTCGATGTGGAATCTAGAATTGATTTCCTTAGAGAGTTTGAGTCTGTCAGACTGTAGTACAACGTCCTACATACACACACAGAGAACGAGAAACACACACACCAACATACACTTTTCAGTCCAGCATATTGCTTTCATCCCTTAATCCCAAACTGCTTAAGGAAGCCAAGGAGAGAAATCCCTTTACAATGTCTGAGCTCAGCATTGCTTGGCAACGGCTCACAGTCTAACTCAGAAATACCAACACATCTCACACATCGGATTGTGGTTTGTGGCAGACAAAATGGCCTGTTCCGGACTTCCAGAAGATTTTCCAGCTTCAATATGTAGCCTTTGAGTGTGTATTAGAGAGATGGAGACACAGAGAGAGATAGCAGCAGTATTTGTCCTCTGTGCTCCAGTTCACTCAGGGGTAACCATGGTCCATGGAACCACAACAAGCACTAAAGCCGTCTGGATCTTTTATTAACTAGTCTGGAGGGCACCATGACATCATTCAACACACTCAGAATTACAGCTCAAATACAAAGCCATGATTTTGGTTGATTATTCTGTGTGAAGGATGATAGATAAAGAGAGGAGGGTCGGGGGGAGAATGAACAACACTCATCTCTGATCAAGGATGCGTGTTTTCAATCCCCTTTTGTTTATTCTCAAGCGTTTATGAATCCATGCTTCTCCCAATTGGTTTTTCCTGACGTGCACGAGAAGCTGATAGGGACAGAGGGGGGAGAGGAGAGAGCAGCTAAAAGGATGAGGTAGAGGGGGGGGGGGGGGGGGGGGGGGTGATGAGGCTTTTGCTCTGATTGAAATAGACAGTGAGAGACCGTGAGATGGAACATCTGTTCGTAGGTTTCCACTGGCCTCCAGTGAAAAACAATGGTAAAATGAATGCACTGACCCTTTTTACCCTTTCCTCTTCCTTCTTCTTTTCCTCCCTCTCTCCCTCCTCTTTTCTTCACTGCTACCAGTCAGGGTGATCTGAAAACCATACTCTGTGTGTGTTTGTGGGGTGTTTGTGTGTTTGTGTTCATGTGAAATCCAAACTCAGTGACTCAGGACAGAACAGAATAGTCATTATAGAGACGGGAGCACAGACACTTGTCTTTGTCACATTTTGTGTGTGTGTGTCTTTGTGTGTGTGTGTGTGTGTGTGTGTGTGTGGCCTAGCCCACGTAGGCTGAGAGGAGCAGCTGTTTTGATTAGTTTTAGTACTGAGGGCTTCTCCAAACTCATAACACCACGCAAGACTGCAGTCTCACTGCTACAGGGCCCACCCAGTCTAGAGACCCACCACACTGCATGTTTCTCTCTCCGTATATGTGTGTGTGTGTGTCCATGGGTCTATCGATGTGTGTGTGTGCGTGTCTTTATCAATGTGTGTGTGTCTGTGTGTCAGAGTATTAAAAGCTGCAGGGTATTGGAGTTGGATCAGAGCCAGAGACTCAGGGATCTGCCAACATAGTGCCAAGAGACATGCAGTAATACACACACACACACACACACCCCTTCTCTCTCAGCCCTATCCCCTAAGTAACAAGCATCAACATTAGAGAACAGAGAGGTGGGTTTTAACAGACTACTGTATGTGTCACTGCTCCTGTATTATGCCATGTAATGACATCCTGTCCCCCTGTATGTATAGTAAGTATTCCTCTGTTCATCTCACAACTGGGACACTTTGTCAGGTGCTGACTGACACTGTGCTGTTTAGAGGAGAGGTTCCTAGGGATTGGACATAAATACCCCAAGTAAAGTGGTGTTAGAATACACAGTATCTCCCTGGCATGGTGCAGGTAGAATGGTGGGGCCTGTGGTGCAGGTGAATGGTGTTTGGCCTGTGGTGCAGGTGAAAATGGCAGGGCCCTTGGTGCAGGTTAAATGGTGGGGCCCGTGGTGCAGGTGAAATGGTGGGGCCTGTGGTGCAGGTGAATGGTGGGGCCTGTGGTGCAGGTGAAATGGTGGGGCCTGTGGTGCAGGTGAAATGGTGGGGCCTGTGGTGCAGGTAAAATGGTGGGGCCCGTGGTGCAGGTGAAATGGTGGTGCAGGTGAAATGGTGGTGCAGGTGAAATGGTGGTGCAGGTGAAATGGTGGTGCAGGTGAAATGGTGGTGCAGGTGAAATGGTGGGGCCTGTGGTGCAGGTAAAATGGTGGGGCCTGTGGTACAGGTGATATAGTGGGGCCTGTGGTGCAGGTAAAATGGTGGTGCAGGTGAAATGGTGTGGGATAAACATGTGATGTGAATGTGGAAGGTTCTACAAGCACTGTCTGTGAACTACTGATGCTCTGCAAATTCTTTAGAAAATGTGAACTCATCAATCTTATCTTCTGTTTTTTCCCAGGAGTTTGCCACTCTGACCAAGGAGCTGAACGTGTGTCGGGAACAGCTGCTGGAGAAAGAAGAGGAGATATCTGAACTGAAAGCTGAGAGGAACAACACCAGGGTAAGAGTGAGTGTGTGCGTTACTGAGTGTATAATATGTGTATAACATGTGTGATGTCTCTGCTCTAGCTTCTCTTGGAACATCTGGAGTGTCTGGTGTCTCGTCACGAGCGCAGTCTGAGGATGACCGTGGTGAAGAGACAAGCTCCTCCTCCCTCTGGGGTCTCCAGCGAGGTGGAGGTCCTCAAGGCCCTCAAGTCCCTGTTCGAACACCACAAAGCACTGGATGAGAAGGTATATATGTACCTTTATCTCACTGAAAACCGGGCTTTTATTCCAACCCAAACTAACACTGGTTGTGTCTTACAGGTGCGTGAGAGGCTTCGGGTGGCTCTTGAGAGAGTGACTACACTAGAGGGACAGTTATCAGCCACAACTCAGGAGGTGTGTGTGTGTTTGTGTGTGTGTGTCCTCACCTGCCATCTGCTGATGCCCTCAGTCTGCTAGCTTTTCTGAACGACCAACACGCAACCAAGGGACTGTCTTTTCTGTTCTCTCTCTCTCTCTCTCTCTCTCTCTCTCTCTCTCTCTCTCTCTCTCTCTCTCTCTCTCTGTTCTCCCTCGCCCGCTCTCTTCCTCTCTTAAGCACACACACAGATCCAAGGCACACTCTCTTTCTGTTAAAATGTCTCTTACTTGTTCATTCAAATAATTTGTTCCCTCTATCTTTCTCTCTCTCCCTTTCTCCTGTCCTCATCTGTTCAACAAGAAACCATTACAAAGGCAAATTAAACTAAACATTCAGTACAAGCTGTGCTGTGCACAGGAAAACCCAAATGGGATCCAAAATAACAACTTGTTAGGTTCATTTTTTGGTACTGTGTACTATATGTGTGTGTTGCACCTTTCACCCACTGTCTCCCCAACTCACTGGAGCATAGAATAGAATAGAACAGAATAGAATAGAACAGAATAGAACAGAATAGAATAGAATAGAATAGAATAGAATAGAACAGAATAGAACAGAATAGAACAGAACAGAATAGAATAGAACAGAACAGAATAGAATATAACAGAATATAATATAACAGAATAGAACAGAATAGAATAGAATAGAACAGAATAGAATAGAACAGAATAGAATAGAATAGAATAGATCAGAATAGAATAGAACAGAATAGAACAGAATAGAATAGAACAGAATAGAATATAATAGAATAGATCAGGATAGAATAGAACAGAATAGAACAGAATAGAACAGAATAGAATATAATAGAATAGATCAGAATAGAATAGATCAGAATAGAATAGAACAGAATGTAACAGAATATAATAGAACAGAATAGAATAGAACAGAATAGAATAGAACAGAATATAATAGAATATAATAGAACAGAATAGAATAGAATAGAACAGAATAGAATAGAACAGAATAGAATAGAACAGAATAGAATAGAATAGATCAGAATAGAATAGTACAGAATAGAATAGAATAGAATAGAATAGAACAGAATAGAACAGAACAGAACAGAACAGAACAGAATAGAATAGAATAGAACAGAATAGAATAGAATACAACAGAATACAACATAATAGAACAGAACAGAATAGAACAGAACAGAATAGAACAGAAATGCAGTTTTCACAAACTGTTCGAGATAAGAATTTTAATGGCCACAATATCGCCAGGAAAACACATTGTATTTTCTCTCAGATTATTATAGAAGCAGTACTAAAAGAGTAAGGCAGTTTAGAGCAACGTTTAGAGAAACGTTCATTGCCCATTCCACAGAGTTCTCTGAATATTCCTGAAGTGTGTACCTGGTGCTGTGATGTTCCTGTGTGAAGTGATGGGATGGGGAGTCTTGGGCCTGCAGCATCCAGGAACATCTGTCTCAACTGGGGACAGTCACAGCCTGTTAGAACTCTGGAACTGGGATCAGCACTTCCATTGGTGCTGCTGTAGGAAGCTGTAGAATAGATACACATAGAGATATGGAAGGACAGGTAGATAGAGGAGGCAGAGCCATCTCACTCCCACACATTCTGAGGGACCAGAGGGCCTCACCAGGACAACAATATCACATCTAATCATCTCAGCTCAGAGGTGTGTGTGTGTGTGTGTGTGTGTGTGTGTGTGTGTGTGTACTTGTTTTCCTACCTTGTCAGGACCCCAATGTCTTAACAATTCACCCAAATGTCCTGACAAGGTAGGAAAACATTTTTTTTTTAAATGGAAAAGTCAGAACTGTTCAAATTCTATTTTATGTGTGTTTGTGTGTGTGTGTGTGTGTGTGTGTGTGTGTGTGTGTGTGTGTGTGTGTGAGTCCCTGAAGAGCAACGTGATGCAGCTTTGGATTTCCTCCTTCATTCTGGCCTAAAGACAAAACACCTACCAGCACTCAAACACAAGCTAGTGTAGACAAACCTGCATCCAGAATCAGTTAGATGCCTGCTACTCCGCCTTTGACCTAGAGGTGACCCTCTGTGTGTGTGTGTGTGTGTGTGTGTGTGTGTGTGTGTGTGTGTGTGTGTGTGTGTGTGTGTGTGTGTGTGTGTGTGTGTGTGTGTGTGTGTGTGTGTCTGCAGCTGATCATTGTGAGGCAGAGGAAGGAGGGAGAATCTTTGGACAGGAATGATGCTACCAAACCCACCTGGAAGGTCTGTTTGTCTGTCTCCCTCCTCTCTCTGTCTGTTTGTCTGTCTCTCTCCTCTCTCTGTCTGTTTGTCTGTCTCCCTCCTCGCTCTGTCTGTTTGTCTGTCTCCCTCCTCTCTCTGTCTGTTTGTATGTCTCTTTCCTCTCTCTGTCTGTAGGTCTGTCTCCCTCCTCTCTCTGTCTGTAGGTCTGTCTCCCTCCTCTCTCTGTCTGTTTGTCTGTCTCCCTCCTCTCTCTGTCTGTTTGTCTGTCTCCCTCCTCTCTCTGTCTGTTTGTCTGTCTCCCTCCTCTCTCTGTCTGTTTGTCTGTCTCCCTCCTCTCTCTGTCTGTCTATCTGTCTCCCTCCTCTCTCTGTCTGTTTGTCTGTCTCCCTCCTCTCTCTGTCTGTTTGTCTGTCTCTCTCCTCTCTCTGTCTGTTTGTCTGTCTCCCTCCTCTCTCTGTCTGTTTGTCTGTCTCCCTCCTCTCTCTGTCTGTTTGTCTGTCTCCCTCCTCTCTCTGTCTGTTTGTCTGTCTCCCTCCTCTCTCTGTCTGTTTGTCTGTCTCCCTCCTCTCTCTGTCTGTTTGTCTGTCTCCCTCCTCTCTCTGTCTGTTTGTCTGTCTCCCTCATCTTTCTGTCTGTTTGTCTGTCTCCCTCCTCTCTCTGTCTGTTTATCTTTCTCCCTCCTCTCTCTGTCTGTTTGTCTGTCTCCCTCCTCTCTCTGTCTGTCTGTCTCCCTCCTCTCTCTTTCTGTTTGTCTGTCTCCCTCCTCTCTCTGTCTGTCTGTCTCCCTCCTCTCTCTGTCTGTTTGTCTGTCTCCCTCATCTCTCTGTCTGTTTGTCTGTCTCCCTCCTCTCTCTGTCTGTTTATCTTTCTCCCTCCTCTCTCTGTGTGTCTGTCTGTCTCCCTCCTCTCTCTGTGTTTGTCTGTCTCTCCTCTCTCTGTCTGTTTGTCTGTCTCCCTCCTCTCTCTGTCTGTTTGTCTGTCTCCCTCATCTCTCTGTCTGTTTGTCTGTCTCCCTCCTCTCTCTGTCTGTCTGTCTCCCTCCTCTCTCTGTGTTTGTCTGTCTCTCCTCTCTCTGTCTGTTTGTCTGTCTCCCTCCTCTCTCTGTCTGTTTGTCTGTCTCCCTCATCTCTCTGTCTGTTTGTCTGTCTCCCTCCTCTCTCTGTCTGTTTATCTTTCTCCCTCCTCTCTCTGTCTGTTTGTCTATCTCCCTCCTCTCTCTGTCTGTCTGTCTCCCTCCTCTCTCTTTCTGTTTGTCTGTCTCCCTCCTCTCTCTGTCTGTCTGTCTCCCTCCTCTCTCTGTCTGTTTGTCTGTCTCCCTCATCTCTCTGTCTGTTTGTCTGTCTCCCTCCTCTCTCTGTCTGTTTATCTTTCTCCCTCCTCTCTCTGTCTGTTTGTCTGTCTCCCTCCTCTCTCTGTCTGTCTGTCTCCCTCCTCTCTCTTTCTGTTTGTCTGTCTCCCTCCTCTCTCTGTCTGTCTGTCTCCCTCCTCTCTCTGTCTGTTTGTCTGTCTCCCTCCTCTCTCTGTCTGTTTGTCTGTCTCCCTCCTCTCTCTTTCTGTTTGTCTGTCTCCCTCCTCTCTCTGTCTGTCTGTCTCCCTCCTCTCTCTGTCTGTCTGTCTCCCTCCTCTCTCTTTCTGTTTGTCTGTCTCCCTCCTCTCTCTGTCTGTTTGTCTCCCTCCTCTCTCTGTCTGTTTGTCTGTCTCCCTCCTCTCTCTGTCTGTCTGTCTCCCTCCTCTCTCTTTCTGTTTGTCTGTCTCCCTCCTCTCTCTGTCTGTTTGTCTGTCTCCCTCCTCTCTCTGTCTGTTTGTCTGTCTCCCTCATATCTCTGTCTGTTTGTCTCCCTCCTCTCTCTGTCTGTCTGTCTCCCTCCTCTCTCTGTCTGTTTGTCTGTCTCCCTCCTCTATCTGTCTGTTTGTCTCCCTCCTCTCTCTGTCTGTCTGTATCCCTCCTCTCTCTTTCTGTTTGTCTGTCTCCCTCCTCTCTCTGTCTGTCTGTCTCCCTCCTCTCTCTGTCTGTTTGTCTGTCTCCCTCCTCTCTCTGTCTGTCTGTCTCCCTCCTCTCTCTGTCTGTTTGTCCTTCTCCCTCCTCTCTCTGTCTGTCTGTCTCCCTCCTCTCTCTTTCTGTTTGTCTGTCTCCCTCCTCTCTCTGTCTGTTTGTCTCCCTCCTCTCTATGTCTGTTTGTCTGTCTCCCTCCTCTCTCTGTCTGTCTGTCTCCCTCCTCTCTCTGTCTGTTTGTCTGTCTCCCTCCTCTCTCTGTCTGTTTGTCTCCCTCCTCTCTCTGTCTGTTTGTCTGTCTCCCTCATCTCTCTGTCTGTTTGTCTGTCTCCCTCCTCTATCTGTCTGTTTGTCTCCCTCCTCTCTATGTCTGTCTGTCTGTCTCCCTCCTCTCTCTGTCTGTTTGTCTGTCTCCCTCCTCTCTCTGTCTGTTTGTCTCCCTCTTCTCTCTGTCTGTTTGTCTGTCTCCCTCCTCTCTCTGTCTGTTTGTCTGTCTCCCTCCTCTATCTGTCTGTTTGTCTCCCTCTTCTCTCTGTCTGTTTGTCTGTCTCCCTCCTCTCTCTGTCTGTTTGTCTCCCTCCTCTCTCTGTCTGTTTGTCTGTCTCCCTCATCTCTCTGTCTGTTTGTCTGTCTCCCTCCTCTCTCTGTCTGTCTGTCTCCCTCCTCTCTCTGTCTGTTTGTCTGTCTCCCTCCTCTATCTGTCTGTTTGTCTCCCTCCTCTCTCTGTCTGTCTGTCTGTCTCCCTCCTCTCTCTGTCTGTTTGTCTGTCTCCCTCTTCTCTCTGTCTTTGTTTGTCTGTCTCCCTCCTCTCTCTGTCTGTTTGTCTGTCTCCCTCCTCTCTCTGTCTGTTTGTCTCCCTCCTCTCTCTGTCTGTTTGTCTGTCTCCCTCCTCTCTCTGTCTTTGTCTGTCTCCCTCCTCTCTCTGTCTGTCTGTCTGTCTCCCTCATCTCTCTGTCTGTTTGTCTGTCTCCCTCCTCTCTCTGTCTGTGTGTCTGTCTCCCTCCTCTCTCTGTTTGTCTGTCTCCCTCCTCTCTCTTTCTGTTTGTCTGTCTCCCTCATCTCTCTGTCTGTTTGTCTGTCTCCCTCCTCTCTCTGTCTGTTTGTCTGTCTCCCTCCTCTCTCTGTCTGTTTGTCTGTCTCCCTCCTCTCTCTTTCTGTTTGTCTGTCTCCCTCCTCTCTCTGTCTGTCTGTCTCCCTCCTCTCTCTGTCTGTCTGTCTCCCTCCTCTCTCTTTCTGTTTGTCTGTCTCCCTCCTCTCTCTCTGTTTGTCTCCCTCCTCTCTCTGTCTGCTTGTCTGTCTCCCTCCCCTATCTGTCTGTCTGTTCTCTCTCTCTCGCTCTCTCTCTCTCTCACACACACACACACACACACACACACACACACACATTGCTGATGAGTTAGGCTAAATGCAGAATCTACTCTGTGGTTTAAAGCTCTTTTGCCATTGTGATGATTGCAATGCAGTTGAGCCCTACTGTATTACCAAAGAGCCCCGTCTTCTCTCCCTCTCCTAGTATTATTCTCTGAAATGAGCACGTGTTATGTAACAATGTCTGTTTCTGTCCATGGGGAATAATGAAGCTTTATGTAATTAAACATGGAGGACAGTTTGTGCCTGGTCAGAAATCCCACAAGAGGGTCAGATGACCTAATACTCTGGACAGAGGATTTATTGAGCATTAGAAACATGGTTGGAAGTTTACCTGGGATGTATGGGTTCTGTTATAATGCTTTAGAATCATAATAAGAGAGAGAGAGACAGAGAGAGATTTGTCCAGATTCCCCTACTTCACAGCACCACACTGCTCCAGAGAGAGAGATTTGTCCAGATTCCCCTACTTCACAGCGCCACACTGCCCCAGAGAGAGAGAGAGATTTGTCCAGATTCCCCTACTTCACAGTGCCACACTGCCCCAGAGAGAGAGAGATTTGTCCAGATTCCCCTACTTCACAGCGCCACACTGCCCCAGAGAGAGAGAGAGAGATTTGTCCAGATTCCCCTACTTCACAGCGCCACACTGCCCCAGAGAGAGAGAGAGAGAGAGAGAGAGAGAGATTTCTCCAGATTCCCCTACTTCACAGCACCATACTGCCCCAGAGAGAGAGAGAGATTTCTCCAGATTCCCCTACTTCACAGCGCCACACTGCCCCAGAGAGTGAGAGAGAGAGAGAGATTTGTCCAGATTCCCCTACTTCACAGCGCCACACTGCCCCAGAGAGAGAGAGATTTGTCCAGATTCCCCTACTTCACAGCGCCACACTGCCCCAGAGAGAGAGAGAGAGATCTGTCCAGATTCCCCTACTTCACAGCGCCACACTGCCCCAGAGAGAGAGAGAGAGAGAGAGAGATTTGTCCAGATTCCCCTACTTCACAGCGCCACACTGCCCCAGAGAGAGAGACAGAGAGAGATTTGTTCAGATTCCCCTACTTCACAGTGCCACACTGCCCCAGAGAGAGAGAGAGACAGAGAGAGATTTGTTCAGATTCCCCTACTTCACAGCGCCACACTGCCCCAGAGAGAGAGACAGAGAGAGATTTGTCCAGATTCCCCTATTTCATAGCGCCACACTGCCCCAGAGAGTGAGAGAGAGAGATTTGTCCAGGTTCCCCTACTTCACACTGCCCCAGAGAGAGAGAGAGAGAGATTTGTCCAGATTCCCCTACTTCACAGCGCCACACTGCCCCAGAGAGAGAGAGAGATTTGTCCAGATTCCCCTACTTCACAGCGCCACACTGCCCCAGAGAGAGAGAGATTTGTCCAGATTCCCCTACTTCACAGTGCCACACTGCCCCAGAGAGAGAAAGATAGATTTGTCCAGATTCCCCTACTTCACAGCGCCACACTGCCCCAGAGAGAGAGAGAGAGAGAGATTTGTCCAGATTCCTCTACTTCACAGAGCCACACTGCCCCAGAGAGAGAGAGAGATTTATCCAGATTCCCCTACTTCACAGCGCCACACTGCCCCAGAGAGAGAGAGAGAGAGAGATTTGTCCAGATTCCCCTACTTCACAGCGCCACACTACCCCAGAGAGAGAGAGAGAGATGTGTCCAGATTCCCCTACTTCACAGTGCCACACTGCCCCAGAGAGAGAGAGATTTCTCCAGATTCCCCTACTTCACAGCGCCACACTGCCCCAGAGAGAGAGAGAGATTTGTCCAGATTCCCCTACTTCACAGCGCCACACTGCCCCAGAGAGAGAGAGAGAGAGATGTGTCCAGATTCCCCTACTTCACAGCGCCACACTGCCCCAGAGAGAGAGAGAGATTTGTCCAGATTCCCCTACTTCACAGCGCCACAGTGCACCAGAGAGAGAGAGAGATTTGTCCAGATTCCCCTACTTCACAGCGCCACACTGCCCCAGAGAGAGAGAGAGATTTGTCCAGGTTCCCCTACTTCACAGCGCCACACTGTCCCAGAGAGAGAGAGAGAGATTTGTCCAGATTCCCCTACTTCACAGCGCCACACTGCCCCAGAGAGAGAGAGAGAGAGAGAGATTTGTCCAGATTCCCCTACTTCACAGCGCCACACTGCCCCAGAGAGAGAGAGAGATTTGTCCAGATTCCCCTACTTCACAGCGCCACACTGCCCCAGAGAGAGAGAGAGAGAGAGAGATTTGTCCAGATTCCCCTACTTCACAGCGCCACACTGCCCCAGAGAGAGAGAGAGATTTGTCCAGATTCCCCTACTTCACAGCGCCACACTGCCCCAGAGAGAGAGACAGAGAGAGATTTGTTCAGATTCCCCTACTTCACAGCGCCACACTGCCCCAGAGAGAGAGAGAGATTTTTCCAGATTCCCCTACTTCACAGCGCCACACTGCCCCAGAGAGAGAGAGAGATTTGTCCAGATTCCCCTACTTCACTGCGCCACACTGCCCCAGAGAGTGAGAGAGATTTGTCCAAATTCCCCTACTTCACAGCGCCACACTGCCCCAGAGAGAGAGAGAGAGAGAGAGAGAGAGAGAGATTTGTCCAGATTCCCCTACTTCACAGCGCCACACTGCCCCAGAGAGTGAGAGAGATTTGTCCAAATTCCCCTACTTCACAGCGACACACTGCCCCAGAGACCTGTCAACTCACTGTAGTCTAACCCCCACCCAGCCACACACGCTTCCCCTCACCACAGCCCTTACCTCCTTCCTAACCCTTAGATTAATACCTACCGACAGACTGGCAGCTCCTGGAATGATTTAAATAGACCTTGCCTAACACACCCTAGGACAGGGTTTCCCAAACTCGGTCCTGGGGCCCCCCCTGGCTGCACGCTTTGGTTTTTGCCTTAGTACTTCACAGCTAATTCAAATAATCAACTCATCATCAAGCTTTGATAATTGGAATCAGCTGTGTAGTGTTAGGGCAAAAACCAAAACGTGCACCCCTTGGGGTCAGAGAACCGAGTGTGGGAAATGCGGCCCTAGGAACTGTACAGGAAGGGGCAGAGATCTATGATATGAATGAGAAAAATCTAATAATTGGAGTCTGAGTGGCAACATGTGGGTCTGTGTGTGCATATGAAGAAAGATGAATAGGAGAGAGGGAGGGAGGTCCTGATAGTAGGGCTGCCCGCTGCCCTGCCTGTCTCAATGTGTCTCCCTGAAGGTTCATTAACACCACTTAATTCATTTTACTTTGGGGTGAGAGAGAAACGTCAAAACAACATCTCACCACACAAACACACACACACATCACACAAACACATCAGACAAACACACAAACACGCCACACAAATGGTGCCTTTCTGAGTCACTAAGACCTCAAACATTAGCAGAAGATACGCTCTTCAAGTGTAAACAGCATCATCATGACAACATGCAACCTCCCCTTACTCTAGCTATCTCTCTCTCTCTGAAAAAACAAGTGTGTGTGTGTGTGTGTGTGTGTGTGTGTGTGTGTGTGTGTATGACCCTTCAGAGGCTACCTAACGGTTCCATAGACGCCCATGACGATGGCAGCAGGTCAGTGGAGCTGCAGGAGCTTCTGGATCGGACCAATCATGAGCTGGCTCAGAGCCGTGAGCGTTCGGGCACGCTCAGTACACGAGTGGCAGAGCTGGAGGCGGAGCTAGCCAACACTCGCCGAGACCTGAGTCGCAGCGAGGAGCTGTCAGTCAAACAACAGAGGGAACAGAGAGAGGTGAGCGTAATTGAGGAGAGAGGAGAAGAGAAGGGGGAATCGATATGTCTCATTCATAAACATAAACACTGTTGATTGTATAGAACTCGCCAGTGTCCACATGAATAGGCAAATCAAACTTCACATGTGCCGAATACAACAAGTGTAGACCTTACTGGGAAATGCTGACTTACAAGAGTATATTTATCAAATAAACTAAAGTAAAAATAATAAAAAGTAACACAATAAAATAACAGTAACGGGGCTATATACAGGGGGTACCGTTACTGAGTCAATCGGCAAGGTTCTATGTTATGTTTCCTAGTATGAACACACACACTGTATTTTCTCTCTTACTGTATGCCTGTTGTAGGGGCTGGCGCAGAGGGAGGATATGGAGGAGCGGATTACAACGTTAGAGAAACGTTACCTGGCCGCTCAGAGGGAAACCACACACATCCACGACCTCAACGACAAACTGGAGAACGAACTGGTTACCAAGGACTCTCTGCACCGACAGGTAACACACACATACATGCTGAATAAGTCCCCATCGACTGTGCATGGGAACGACACATACGAACACATACACATCTCGGGGAGGCTGGAGGGGGTCATTACTGGTTCACATAAAGAGGAGACGGGGTGAGGTAGGGGACTCACACACAGAGGGGGGCGAATGATGGTTCGTCAACCGTTCAGTTGAGGGTGAAGTTCAGTTGAACTCCACTTGAAGCCAGAGAATGTGAGGGTGACACAGAGTATCCATTACTACCTCAAAGACATCATCAGGGACAGGCCTCTAAGGTTCCATCTATCACACACACGCACACACACACACACACACCCACACACGCACACACACACGCACGCACGCGCACACACACACACACGCACACGTTGACTCCAATGCTTCCCACAGTTGTGTATATCATGGAAAGAGCAGGTGTTCCTGATGTTTGTACACTCAGTGTAGATGGAGCAAATACTGCTTTTGTAACCACTGATAATAAAAATACAACATTTTAAGTTATGACATTGAGTCCAAACATCTCAAATATGTATGTGATCATCTCTCTCTTTCTCTCCACCTCTCTCGCTCCCTCCCTCTCTATCTATCTCCCTCCCCCTCTCTCTACCTCTCTCTCTCCCTCCTTCTCTATCTCCCTCTATCCACTTCCCTCTCTCCCTCCCTCTCTATCTCTCTCCCTCCCCTCTCTCTACCTCTCTCTCTCCCTCCTTCTCTATCTCTCTCCCTCCCCCCTCTCCACCTCTCTCTCTCCCTCCCTCTCTCCCTCTCCACCTCTCTCTCTCTCTCCCTCTCTCTCTCCCTCCCTCTCCACCTCTCTCTCTCCCTCCCCCCTCTCCCTCCCTCTCTATCTCTCCCCCTCTCTCTCTCCCTCCCTCCCCCTCTCTCTCCCTCTCTCTCTCCCTCTCTCTCTCCCTCCCTCCCTCTCTATCTCTCTCCCTCCCCACTCTCCACCTCTCTCTCCCTCCCCCTCTCTCTCCCTCCCTCTCTATCTCTCCCCCTCTCTCTCTCCCTCCCTCCCCCTCTCTCTCCCTCTCTCTCTCCCTCTCTCTCTCCCTCCCTCCCTCTCTATCTCTCTCCCTCCCCACTCTCCACCTCTCTCTCCCTCCCCCTCTCTCTCCCTCCCTCTCTATCTCTCTCCCTCTCTCTCTCCCTCCACCTCTGTCAGAGTGAGGAGAAGGTGCGTCAGCTGCAGGAGTTGTTAGAGTTGGCAGAGCAGAGGCTGGCTCAGACCATGAGGAAGGCTGAGACACTACCAGAGGTGGAGGCAGAGTTGGCACAGAGGGTGGCAGCCCTCACCAAGGTAACAACACACACAGTCACAGTCCTAAACATACAGAGGCTGGATGTCAATCGAACCCACCATAGCAAACTTGATGCACGTACATTTGTTATTCTGACAACAGATGGGTATCTAGCTGTAAGGGGAAGGTATCTGGTAATAGTTGTAGGATTTCACAGTAACCAAAACAATCACTGTTTTTTGACCATGTGAAAAAGAGCTCGGTGTGTAAATACTGGAATGCAGGTTTGATTGAGTTGGGTCCTGTGACTCCCCCTGCAGGCCGAGGAGCGACATGGCAACGTTGAGGAGCGACTCAGACAGCTGGAGTCACAACTGGAGGAGAAGAACCAGGAACTGAGCAGGGTGTGTGTGTGTGTGTGTGTGTGTGTGTGTGTGTGTGTGTGTGTGTGTGTGTGTGTGTGTGTGTGTGTGTGTGTGTGTGTGTGTGTGTGTGTGTGTGTGTGTGTGTGCGTGTGTGTGCGCATGCGCGCGTGCATGTAGTCTTGCCTTGCAGGCTTTCTCTGACCTCTCTCTGAGTGCAGCGTAGGCCGACGCTTCACATTAGCCTGGCCCCTTGACTTGGTCTCTTCATGTTCACACAAACACACACACACACACACACACACTCACACACACACACACACACACACAGACACACACAGACACACCCTGAGATCCTCATATACACTATATATACAAAAGTATGTGGACACCCCTTCAAATTAGTGGATTTGGCTATTTCAGCCACACCCGTTGCTGAAAGGTGTATAAAATCGAGCACTCAGCCATGCAATCTACATAGACAAACAGTGGCAGTAGCAGTGGCGATTTTAGCATGTAAATCTTGGTGGCGCAAACCCCGCGATTTATTTAAATTTTATTTAACTAGGCCGTCATTGAAAATAAGAATTTGTTCTTAACTGACTTGACTGGTTAAATAAAGGTAAAATAAAAAAAATAAAAATTAAAGGCCCCACTGGACTGAGGAGCGCCTCTGGACTGAGGGGCAGCTCCGGACTGAGGGGCAGCTCCGGACTGAGGGGCAGCTCCGGACTGAGGGGCAGCTCCGGACTGAGAGGCAGCTCCGGACTGAGGGGCAGCTCCGGACTGAGAGGCAGCTCCGGACTGAGGGGCAGCTCCGGACTGATTGACGGCTCTGGCAGCTCCTGGCTGGCTGACGGCTCTGGCAGCTCCTGGCTGACTGGCAGCTCCTGGCTGACAGGCGGCTCTGGCTGCTCCTGGCTGACTGGCGGCTCTGGCAGCTCCTGGCTGACTGACGGCTCTGGCAGATCCTGGCTGACTGACGGCTCTGGCAGCTCCTGGCTGACTGATGGCTCAGGACAGACGGGAGACTCTGGCAGCTCAGGACAGACGGGAGACTCTGGCGGCTCAGGACAGACGAGAGACTCTGGTGGCGCTGGGCAGGAGGAAGGCTCTGGCAGCGCTGGACAGGCGGGAGCACCTGTAGGGATGAGACGGAGAGACAGCCTGGTGCGGGGGGCTGCCACCGGAGGGCTGGTACTTGGAGGTGGCACCGGATAGACTGGACCGTGAAGGCGAACTGGAGATCTTGAGCACCGAGCCTGCCCAACCTTACCTGGTTGAATGCTCCACGTAGCCAGGCTAGTGCGGCGAGGTGGAATAGGCCGCACTGGGCTGTGCTGGCGTACCGGGGACACCATGCGTAAGGCTGGTGCCATGTATGCCGGCCCGAGGAGACGCACTGGAGCCCAGATGCGTAGAGCCGGCTTCATGGCACCTGGCTCGATGCCCACTCTAGCCCGGCCGATATGAGGAGCTGGAATGTACCGCACTGGGCTATGCACACGTACCGGGGACACAGTGCGCTCCACCGCATAACACGATGCCCGGTTCCTCTCTCTCTCCGATAAGCGCAGGAAGTTGGCGCAGGTCTCCTACCTGGCTTCGCCACACTCCCTGTGTGCCTCCCCGAAGACATTTTTGGGGCTGCCTCTCGGGCTTTCAGCCATGCTGCCGTTCTGCCTCCTCATACCGGCGCCTCTCTGCTTTCGCTGCCTCCAGCTCTGCTTTGGGGCGGCGATATTCCCCTGGCTGTGCCCAGGGTCCTTCACCGTCCAGAATCTCCATGAGTCCTGCGTTCTCCATGAGTCCTGCTGCTGCTGGCCGTTACCACGCTGCTTGGTCCATTGTTGGTGGGTTATTCTGTCACGATCGTCGTAGTGAGGAGACCAAAGCGCAGCGTGGTGTGAATACATACTTTTAATGAATAACGAAAAAACACGAAGTACACTAAACAAACAAACAAAATATCAAACGAACGTGACGCTATATATAAACAGTGCAGACACAGGCAACTAGACATAGACATAGAATGCCCCCTCATATCACACCCTGACCATTCAAAACATAGAAACAAACAACGCAAATAATGGTCAGAGTGTGACAGTCAGCACAAGAACTGTTCACCAGGAGCTTCATAAAAGGGGTTTCCATGGCCGAGCAGCCACACACAAGCCTAAGATCACCATGCGCAATGCCAAGCATCGGCTGGAGTGGTGTAAAGCTCGCCGCCATTGGTCTCTGGAGCAGTGGAAATACGTTCTCTGGAGTGATGAATCACGCTTCATTATCTGGCAGTCCGACAGATGAATCTGGGTTTGGCGGATGCCAGGAGACCACTACCTGGCCCATGCATAGTGCCAACTGTAAAGTTTGGTGGAGGAGGAATAATGGTCTGCTATTTTTCCAGTGAAGGGAAATCTTAACGCTACAGCATACAATGACATTCTAGACGATTCTGTGCTTCCAACTTTATGGCAACAGTTTGGGGAAAGCCCTTTCCTGTTTCAGCATGACAATGCCCCCGTGCACAAAGCGAGGTCCATACAGAAATGGTTTGTCAAGATCGGTGTAGAAGAACTTGACTGACCTGCACAGAGCCATGGCCTCAACCACATCAAACACCTTTGGGTTGAATTGGAACGTCGACTGCGAGCCAGGCCTAATCGCTCAACATCAGTACCCAACCTCACGAATGCTCTTGTGGCTAAATGGAAGCAAGCCCCCACATCTAGTGGAAAGCCTTCCCAAAAGAGTGGAAGCTGTTATAGCAGCAAAGGGGGGACAACTCCATATTTAGAGTATCACACACTCACTATGCCTTTTGCTTTATAAATATGAGCCGAATACACACGTTTCCTGCTGTAGCCTGTTACCCCACAGAGCTCTGACTATATATATTTACAATTGGAATAATTCACACGTCTAGATTCTATCTCTGCATGTGAGCTCATGAGTATAGTTAAAGTAGCTCTATGAGGAACCAGCTGTGAATGTGTGTGTGTGGTTGAGGTATGATGTCAAGGTAGTGTTTCCTCTGACTGCAGAATACAATGTTGTCAAATCAAGTCCTTTCTCTCTCATTCTGTTTTCTAGTGCTGTTCTCATGGAGTGTATGGAGTACTTCTGTATGTGGGTGACAAAAGTCATGAACTTTTCATCCTCTCTCTCTTTTTCACTCCCTTTCTGTCTCTCCGTCCCTCTCTCAGGCACGTCAGAGAGAGAAGATGAATGAAGAACACAACAAGCGTTTGTCTGACACAGTAGACCGTCTGCTCACTGAGTCTAACGAGAGACTGCAGCTTCACCTTAAAGAACGCATGGCAGCACTGGAGGACAAGGCATGACACGCAACACACACACACACACACACACACACACACGCAACACACACACACACACGCGCGCAACACACACACACAAATACGACGTACTCAGGCCTCTATAAACTAGTGATTCCCAAACTATAGCTGAACAGTGATGTCTTATCCTCTTCCTGTTTGTTCCAGAACTCCCTGATTCAGGATCTGGAGAACTCCCAGAAACAGCTGGAGGAGTTCCACCACACCAGGGTGAGTCAGGCCTGGACACACAACACATGAACAACACAACACACATCCCTCTATGCATCCAACGTTCTATTCATTGAAACTTTTCACACACAAACTTTATGGAGAGCCACATGTATTGGATGAGAGTTAAACTGTTACAAATATTGTGATTGGACATTGATGTTGTTCAATCCCACAATGCCTTCATTCGTCAGGAGCGTCTGATTGGTGAGATTGAGAAGCTGCGGAATGAGATCGACCACTTGAAACGCCGGAGTGGAGTGTTTGGAGATGGATCACACCCACGGTACACAGACATACACACACAAACACACACACTATACACACACACACACTAGTCCCACACTTGCCCCATACTAGCACCCTATACTGACCAGGTTTTCTCTGTGTGTGTGTGTGTGTGTGTGTGTGTGTGTGTGTGTGTGTGTGTGTGTGTGTGTGTGTGTGTGTGTGTGTGTGTATAGGTCTCACATGGGCAGTGCCAGTGACCTGCGTTTCTCAGTGGTAGAAGGGCAGGATGGGCACTACAGCTCTGCTGTCATCAGACGGGCACAGAAGGGCCGCCTGGCAGCGCTACGCAACGAACCCAACAAGGTAACCACATACTCACAAACACACACGTACACCACACACCCACCACACACACACACCACACGCACACACCTGTGCCAAACTTGGTACCCTCCCCTCGGCCTGTGTGTCCAATTCCTGTGCCCATTCCAAGCTATGTCATGAAACACCACATATCCTGTCTTCCTCTCCACATATGCCCCCTCTCCTCCCCTTTGTTAGTGTCTCCTCTCTTCCTCCTCTCTTCCCCTCCTCTCCCTCATGGCTGATGGCCCTGATGAGGGCAGTAATATGGCTGATGGTTGTTAAGCTTAACACACTGCATTTGTCCCTCATTACATACAGCTCTCACCTAACCAATGCTTCTCTCTCTGACCCCTGCTACCTTGGACGTACGTATGTGTTATGTAAGTGGTATGTCTTTATCAACATGTGTGTTTCTAAAGTGTTTAAGTATATGAGGTGTGAGTGTGGATTTGTTTGGGTATCTGAGCAGACTGTGTGTAATCTGATGTGTGTAATGTGTAACTGTCGTACAGGTGTATGCCGTGTGTAACGTGTGTGTGTGCATCTATCGTAATGGTGTGTGCGGTGTCTAACAGTGTGTGTGTGTGTGTGTGTATTTACCATACAGGTGTGTGCGGTGTTTGAGCAGGAATACTCATCTCTACGTGGCAGTGTCAGTCACCTCCTGGGCAGTGATGTGGAGGCTGAGTCAGACCTAGATGATGATGTTAGCTCCGTCCTCCTGTCACCCAGCGGCCAATCAGATGCACAGACTCTGGCTCTGATGTTGCAGGAGCAGCTGGATGCCATCAACGAGGAGATCAGGTAGGAGAACACACCAACGCAGACAACTATCGCAATATCCACTATCTCCCTCCCTACCTTCCACCATAATATCTCCAGCATTTTCCAGAATCTGAAGCCTTGGCTTCTTTCTTTCCTGAGGGTTGTGTTACTCCTAGGCAGAGCGATGTGCAAGTTCTTTCCCCCATTTTTGATGCACCATTTTTCTTTAACTCACTCACCCAGGGAACATGCGTTATACTGCTGGTTATTATGTGTGTATGATGTAGTTGCTATGTGTGTATGATGTAGTTATTGTGTGTATGATGTAGTTATTATGTGTGTATGATGTAGTTATTATGTGTGTAAGATGTAGTTATTGTGTCTCATCCCACTGTACTCTCTGGTGTTCAGGATGATCCAGGTGGAGAGGGAGTCTGCTGACCTTAGGGCAGATGAGATAGAGTCTCGTGTGAACAGTGGTAGCATGGACGGACTCAACGTTACACTCCGCCCCCGAACCATGCCCAGCTCAGCCACTGCCCAGTCCCTGGCTTCCTCCTCGTCCCCTCCCACCAGCGGACGCTCTACCCCCAAACACAACACCCACAACGCCAGCCACCAGCTGGGAATCATGACCCTGGTGAGACGCAGACATGCACTTAACCATCAGAGAGGACTGACTTGAAAACATATTTGGATGGATGTACTCACACACAATGTTTACAGTGTGAAACAAAAAGTCACTCAACTGCTGCTTATTCATTCTCTCTTCGGTAACCCCAGTAACTGGTTTTGATTGTATGTCTAACAACTGGTTGCCTCTAACTATGTGTTGGTGTGTCTGTGCCTCCCTCCTGTCTTTAACAGCCTAGCGACTTAAGGAAACACCGTAGAAAAATAGCAGTAAGTCAGTTTTCTCTTTATCTACACAACTAAGAGAGGCAGTACAGCTCCCAGATATGGAGAGTTACTGAAATGAACAAAGTTTTCAAGGTTGCGATTGGAAAGACAGGATCCTTCCCGCTGGACAAGGTGTTGTCACAGCCTCTCTGAGAAAGCTCCTATTTGAAGCCTCCTGACAGATAAAGGTGGCTTCACTCTTTCTCACCTCTCTCTCTCCCTCCAGTCTCCAGTGGAAGCTCGTGAGGACAAGGCTACTATCAAGTGTGAGACGTCTCCCCCCTCCTCTCCCCGCAGTCTGAGACTGGAGACCAACTTCGCCCAGCTCACTGGCAGTCTGGAGGACGGACGAGGGTACACACACACACACACACACACACACACACACACACACACACACACACACACACACACACACACACATACATACAACCCCCCTCCCCCACATACACACACATTCTTTCAATCCCACTTATACTTTGTGTCTCTCTCTCTCTCTCCCTCGCTCACTCTCTCTCTCTTTCTCTCTCTCTCTCTACAGGGGTAAAGCGAAGAAGGGCATCAAGTCATCTATAGGTCGTCTGTTTGGGAAGAGCAAGGAGAAGGGCAGGATGGAGGGAGGAGGGACACTGGGGAGGGAGGGACACCCTCTGCCTGCCCTGATGCCGGGAGGTAACTCAGCTGGACCTGTAATCTCTGTCTTCTGTAGGCTACTGTATGTACAGGTATGTGTGAGTGATGCTATGTCTGTTGTGTTGTGTGTCTCAGTAGACTTTGAGATGAGCATCGGAGACACCATGACTCTGGGCAAGCTGGGCACGCAGGCAGAGAGAGACCGCAGGATGAAGAAGAAGTAAGACCTTTACCTACCACTCACACACACACACACACACACACTCTCTTTCTCTTTCTGTCTAAATGCAAGGTCAATTGGTGGTGTCTCTGTCAGTTGAATTGTGAATACATTTTGGAAGCTGTGAAACCCTGGCCTCGCTCTGTTCCGTAGTAGAATAAAACATTCATGTGCTCCAGAGGCCATGCCAACATTAGTTGTTTACTCTCCTCTCTCTTTCTCTCTCTCTCACTCTCTCTTTCTCTCCGTTTCTATCTCTCCCCTGTCTCTGTGTCAGACATGAGCTGCTAGAGGAGGCCAGGAGGAGAGGACTGCCCTTCGCTCAGTGGGATGGACCAACTGTGGTCTCCTGGCTAGAGGTATAACCTCTAACTCCTGACCCCTAACCTCCACCACAACCTTACCCTATCCCTAGCCTCCAGATTCCCCTAAACCCTACTGTACCTTAACCTTGCCCTACCATATAATCACCTGGAGTGTTATACTGTGTGTGATTATGATGTTGACGGTGGTGGTGATGATGAAGATGATGCTCTCTCTCACCAATGTAGTTGTGGGTGGGGATGCCCGCCTGGTACGTGGCAGCGTGTCGTGCCAACGTGAAGAGCGGTGCCATCATGTCGGCCCTGTCGGACACAGAGATCCAGAGGGAGATTGGCATCAGTAACCCCCTGCACCGCCTCAAACTGAGACTGGCCATCCAGGAGATGGTGTCCCTCACCAGCCCCTCTGCCCCGCTCACCTCTAGAACGGTACAAACACACACACACACACACACAGCCTCTTTGTACCGCTCATGGTACATACACACACACTGCCCATCACCTGTCACTTCACTGACCCTGTAATGATAGTGCTTTTGGAGTTGACAGTACTCTTCACTCTGTCCACTGTGCTGCATGGGGTGGAGCGGGAAACCTACTCTCTCAACAGTGTGCCAGATACTGCCTGCCCGACACACTCCCTCTCACTACAGACACTGTATGCGTGTGTGCGTGCTATTCTTTGTTGTCTGTCTGTAATTGTGTGTGCGTGCTCGTGCGTGCTCTCCCTCTCTGCACAGTCCTCCGGAAATGTGTGGTTAACCCATGAAGAGATGGAGAACCTGGCTTCCTCCACTAAAGCGGTCAGTGCCATCTGTGTGACCCCCTCCCCACCACACACACACCACACACATCACACACCCACACACACTCTGCCCCGCTGTGCTACACATATGCCTGCTTCTGCAAACGCTCATCCCCAGCCTCCTACAACTACAACGCATACTGCCTCCTTGTTTGTGCCTGGGTTAGCATGTCTTTGGTGCACCATATTAGGCTCTGTTGTTTTGATGGGTTATTGTGTGTAGATTTATGCTGGTTGTCTGTTAGGTTGTGTTGGGTGTGTTGTGATGAATTATGTCTCAGCATTCTGGTGTTAAAGTTGATCCATCTCTCCATATGGCTTTCCTGGGTTCAGTACCTGGTCGGTTACATTGGTGCATGGGACTCAGATCACTCAAAAAATGTCAATCAAATTTTATTTGTCAACAGGTGTAGAGCTTACAGTGAAATGCTTACTTATAAGCCCTTAACCAACAATGCTGTTTTAAGAAAATATCTAAAAGAAAGTAAGGGAAAAGAATAACAAATAATTCAAGAGCAGCAGTAAATAACAATAGTGGTGCTATATACAGGGGGTACCGGTACAGAGTCAATGTGTCAATGTGCGGAGGCACCAGTGTCGAGGTAATTGAGGTAATTATGTTGCCATACCAGGCAGAGATGCAACCGATCAGGATGCTCTCGATGGTGCAGCTGTAAAACCTTTTCAGGATCTGAGGACCCATGCCAAATCTTTTCAGTCTCTTGAGGGGGAATAGGTTTTGTTGTGTCCTCTTCACAACTGTCTTGGTATGCTTGGACCATGTTAGTTTGTTGGTGATGTCGACGCCAAGGAACTTGACGCTCTCAAACCTGCTCCGCTGCAGCCCTGTCGATGAGAATGGGGGCGTGCTCGGGCCTCCTTTTCCTGTGGTCCACAATCATCTCCTTTGTCTTGATCATGTTGAGGGAGAGGTTGTTGTCCTTGCACCACATGGTCAGGTCTCTGACCTCCCTATAGGCTGTCTCATCATTGTCAGTGATCAGGCCTACCACTGTTGCGTCATCTGCAATCTTAATGATGTTGGAGTCGTGCCTGGCCATGCAGTCATGAATGAACATGGAGTACAGGAGGGGACTGAGCAAGCACCCCTGGGGGGCCTCCGTGTTGAGGATCAGCGTGGTGGATGTGTTGTTACCTACTCTCACCACCTGGGGGCAGCCCATCAGGAAGTCCAGGATCCAGTTGCAGAGGGAAGTGTTTAGTCCCAGGGTCCTTAGCTTAGTGATGAGCTTTGAGAGCACTATGATGTTGAACGCTGAGCTGTAGTCAATGAATAGCATTCTCACGTAGGTGTTCCTTCTGTGGGAAAGGGCAGTGTGGAGTGCAATAGAGATGGCGTCATCTGTGGATCTGTGTTGGGGCGGTGTGCAAATTGGAGTGGATCTACGGTTTCTGGGATAATGGTGTTGATGAGCGCCATGACCAGCCTTTCAAAGCATTTCATGACTACAGACGTGAGTGCTACGGGTTAGTAGTCTTTTAGGCAGGTTACCTTAGTGTTCGTGGGCACAGGGACTATGGTGGTCTGCTTGAAACATGTTGGTATTACAGACTCAGACAGGAAGAGGTTAAAAATGTCAGTGAAGACACTTGCCAGTTGGTCAGCGCATGCTCGCACTACACGTCCTGGTAATCTGCCTGGTCCTGCGGCCTTGTGAACGTCGACCTGTTTAAAGGTCTTACTCACATCGGTTGCGAAGAGCGTGATCACACAGTCGGTACAGCTGATGCTCTCATGCATGTTTCAGTATTACTTGCCTCGATGCGAGCATAGAAGTTATTTAGCTTGTCTGGTAGGCTCTTGCCACTGGGAAGCTCTCGGCTGTGCTTCACTTTGTAGTCTGTAATAGTTTGCAAGCCCTGCCACATCCGACGAGCATCGGAGCCGGTGTAGTATGATTCGATCTTAGCCCTGTATTGAGGCTTTGCCTGTTTGATAGTGTGTCGGAGGGCATAGCAGGATTTCTTAATAGCTTCCTGATTAGAGTACCGCTCCTTGAAAGCTGCAGCTCTACCATTTAGCTCAGTGTGAATGTTGCCTGTAATCCATGGCTTCTGGTTGGGGTATGTACGTACAGTCACTGTGGGGACGACGTCCTCGATGAACTTATTGATAAAGCCAGTGACTGATGTGGTGTATTCCTCAATGTCATCGGAAGAATCCCGGAACATATTCCAGTCTGTGATAGCTAAACAGTCCTGTAGTTTAGTATCTGCTTCATCTGACCACTTTTTTATAGACCGAGTCACTGGTCACTGGTGCTTCCTACTTTAATTTTTGCTTGTAAGAAGGAATCAGGAGGAGAGAGTTGTGGTCAGAGTTGCCAAATGGAGGGCGAGGGAGAGATTTGTAGAGCTCAGTGTGTGATTAGCATTAGCTAACTGTGTGCATGCGTCTAACCCAATCTGTCCTGTCTCTGCCACGCTGTCAATCACTCAGGAGAATGAGGAGGGCAGCTGGGCTCAGGTGAGCACTCCTCCCACTAACACCTGTCGTTGTTATCACAACAATTACCTGAGCCAGGGGGGTAGTCACCATGTCACAGAGAGCACAGTCTCAGACCACACACACACACACACACACACACATACACACATACACACACGCCTACCCTTTTGGTTAATCCACGTACACAGATGAACCTCTCAATTGTATCTAATCTCAGCCAAACATACTCACTAACTGTGTCCCTCCTGACACACAGACTCTGGCATACGGGGATATGAACCATGAGTGGATCGGTAATGAGTGGCTGCCCAGCCTGGGTCTGCCTCAGTACCGCTCCTACTTCATGGAGTGTCTGGTGGACGCCCGCATGCTGGACCACCTCACCAAGAAAGACCTCCGCACACACCTCAAGATGGTTGACAGCTTCCACAGGTCAGTCACCATGGTAACCAGCCAGCCACCACGGCAAGAGCAACCGTTCTTTGGAGCTGCCATGCTACACTTTCAATATCAATATAGGAAAAATAGGCATAAAAGTGATGACATATGTATTCAATTTGTGCAGTCAACAATGACATTTAACCCATAAAAATGTGGGAATACAAAATTCACAAATAATATTGTGTGTATCAGGGCCAGTCTGCAGTATGGGATTATGTGCTTGAAGAGACTGAATTACGACAGGAAAGACCTGGACCGTCGTAGAGAGGAGAGCATGCACGACATGAAAGGTAAACATCCATACTCATAGACAGGATCTCTCATTCTAAATATCATCATGTGAGATCCTGTCTCAGTGGTCTGCAGACACAGCACATTTACATTTTAGTCATTTAGCAGACACTCTTATCCAGAGCGACTTACAGTAGTGAGTTCATACATTTTCATACTGGTCCCCCAGGGAATCAAACTAACAACCCTGGAGTTGCAAGCACCATGCTCTACCAACTGAGCCACACGGGATTTAAGAGGGTTGGAGCTCTATGTATGGACAGCTGAGCCTTTTACTGCTATCTCCACACACACACACACACACACACACACACACACACACACACGCACGCACACGAACACACACACGCACGCACGCACACGAACACACACACGCACACGAACACACACGCACACGCACGCACACGCACATGAACACACACACACAGAGAGCCAGCTAAAGCTTTGCTACCTTATGACCTTCAGCACTGCATATGAACTTGACTCAGCTGTCCTGTCACATCAGATGCCCCCCTCCTCACACACACACACACACCGCCTGTTCCTCTCTGAAAAAGCTGGGTGACAGCTGTGCTTATTCAGAACAAAGGCAGTATGCCATTGAGAGTACACTATTGGAGTGTGAATACTTCTGATATGATATTCTCTGTCTGTTTATTAGATGCACTGGTCTATATGCTGTGATAGTAATACACCTCTCTCTGTCTCTCTCTCCTCTCCCCCTCTTTCCATACCCCTTCCCCCCTCTCTGTAGATGCGTTAGTGTGGACCAATGAGCAGGTAGTGCACTGGGTCCAGAGTATAGGTCTGAAGGACTACAATACCAACCTGATGGAGAGTGGAGTCCACGGGGCTCTCATTGCTCTGGATGAGACCTTCGACTACAGCAGCCTGGCTCTCATATTGCAGATCCCCATGCAGAACACACAGGTACACACAGACACACACCCTTGGTCGAGGGACTAGCGCTGTGTAGGAATGACTAGGGCTGTCACAGTTAGCATATTACCGCCACACCAGTCACGAGTCATGACCCAGTCAAATTCCCTGTGACCGTTGGCATTCAAAACTGCTCAAATCAATGCTGCTGATGGGTAGTTTACCAAACGCTAATTGCCTGGTACTCAGTGCTCTATTGTCCATCTAATTACTCTCTAAACACTTCATGGTTAAATGTGAATAATCTGAATGATGAGGACAAATGATGATGAGAATTAGGGCTCCTGTTTGGAAATGGACACGGGAAGCCCCGGAATATGCATAAATACATTTTTAAAACCCTACAAGACAAGGACCTACAAGACAACCGGTCCGATCTGAGTGAGGGAAGCAGCAGAAAAGCCCATTGTTTCGCTACTTTATCAAAACAGAGCTGTAGAGAAAGGGAGAGAGAGAGAGGCACAGAGCGAGCAGCTCTAGACTATTAGGGAGCAGAGGCCGAGTGTGTGTGTGTTTGTGTGAGTAAGACACTGGAGGCTCGGAACACCAGAGCAGGCATGGAGGGAGAGACCGCAACCACTGTTATCGTGCGCTAGACTAACTTCTTGCTAGTTATTTATCATTCCATCCGATTACATAGTACCTGACTTGACTGCATCAAACCGAGAGAAACTAGGTTTATTGAGGCTATAACGTTACTGCTGTTCTCACTGTCCTACAGTTGGCCTACACATAATAGAACGGACGTCCCTAGTCAATGATGACATAATGGGTGGACTTGTAGCCATTTTGAGTGCACCCATTGGAGCAAAGCATCTCAATGTGAAAAAACCTGTTTGCATGTTCTTCACAAAGAGGGCAACAGATGCTACTGAGCCAGATGTCTATGTGTCAGGGGAGAAGCTCCAGGTGGTATCCGATTTTAAGTACCTTGGCATCATACTTGATTCCAACCTCTCTTTTAAAAAGCATGTGAAAAAGGTCATTCAAATAACCAAATTCAACCTAGCTAATTTCCGATTTATACAAAATTGTTTGACTACAGAGGTAGCAAAACTGTACTTCAAATCTATGATACTCCCCCACTTAACATACTGCTTGACTAGTTGGGCCCAAGCTTGCTGTACAACATTAAGACCTATTCAGTCTGTCTACAAACAGGCTCTCAAAGTGCTTGATAGGAAGCCCAATAGCCATCATCATTGTCACATCCTTAGAAAGCATGAGCTCTTGAGTTGGGAAAATCTTGTGCAATACACTGACGCATGTCTTGTATTCAAGATCCTTAATGGCCTGGCTCCCCCTCCACTCAATATTTTTGTTAAACAGAAAACCCAGACATATGGCAGCAGATCCACAAGGTCTGCCATGAGAGGTGACTGTATAGTTCCCCTAAGGAAAAGCACCTTTAGTAAATCTGCATTCTCTGTGAGAGCTTCCCATGTCTGGAATACACTGCCATCAGACACACATAACTGCACCACATATCACACTTTCACAAAATGCTTGAAGACATGGCTAAAGATAAATCAGATTTGTGAACATGGTCCCTAGCTGTGTGTTGCCGCTTTCCATGTTGTCTGTTGTCTGTAGCTTGTGAGGTGTGGAAACACTTTGTTGCTTTTATGAATTTTGTCTTGCTGCTTTTTGTTTTATGTTGCTCTGTCTGTATGCTGCGTCTTGCTTGTCCTATGTTGCTCTGTCTGTATGCTATGTCTTGCTTGTCCTATGTTGCTATGTCTTGCTTGTTCTATGTTGCTATTGTCTATATTGTAATTGTTTTTAATAACCTGCCCAGGGACTGCGGTTGAAAATTAGCCGGCTGGCTAAAACCGGCACTTTTACTGAAACGTTGATTAATGTGCACTGTCCCTGTAAAAATAAAATAAACTCAAACTCAACTCAAGTATACATTCCATTGCATGAGCCACATTAGTTAGTATTATTTGAATGAACATTCTGCATTCCAATGGAAATTATTGCACCACAATACCAAGCAGCCTTTGCGAGTGTACCCATGAGTTTACCAGTCAAATGTCTATGGTGTGGAAGCCCGGAGATGCTAAACATGTTTATGTTAAATAACGGTCAATTACTGTGAGACCGGCAGTCATTTGCTTGACAATTACCTACCGGCTGACAAAATGTCATGACTGCCACAGCCCTAGGAGTAACGCCAGCTGTCTATTTAAGTGATAATGCCAGAAAAGCTGGTGTTTGGAGGATATATTGGCACGGGAGTTCGTCTCGGGCCGGCAAACCATGCCAATATATCCTCCACTGGCTTCGAAAACATTATAACTTTTATACAATGGGTTAACAACATTTTCAAACAATGATTGACATATTTTAATTAAAAACTTTATTTTGATAACTTTAGTCATACTATTTCATCCTTCCACAAGATATAGTCCCGAAACAAATCTAGGGTTGCTACCCAAGCCGGCTGGTCATTCGTTCTATTGGTTCGGTTGCCACTCTGGCTGGAAACATTCTTATCCCTTTGCTTGCTAGCTAGCCAACTACGACTAACTTAGAGTCACGCCAATCAGTGAAGAAAAATCAACAACAGTAGTTGCATTTGTTTAAGTTGTTTTCTAATGACATTTATTTGGATACATCCATAACAATGAGCTAATTAGGCACCATTTCACCAGGCATAGAAAATGTGCTCTCTCGTTAGGACGCTGTTGTTCAGAGGAGCTAGCCAACAACACAGCTAACACAATAACTTCAATCTGAAGCTGGGAAGACTGCAAACTAGCTGCATTTGGTTTCGTTTGACCCTTTTTCAATTGACATTTCTTTGTATATATATCCATAAAAATGATGCCAGCTGATTCATGATTTCGACTGGCTGAAAAACGCTGCCTGGCTTTCTCTTTCGTCCCAACTCTTGACCCACCCCTACACGTTCATTACTGTGGGACAGTTGGAGATCAAATTTGAAAATTGAAACAATGTTGCAAATGTCGGAGAGACAGACACTAAGGTTTATACAAATCTCAGCTGTTGTCTAAAAGAAATGTGAGATAATGTCTAGATGCTTTTTATAGTGGAGATAAAGTATATAGATTGCCTGGCTGGGCTGATGAGACAGTGGATTGCGCTGTCAGATGGAACAGAGGCAAAATAGGCATTTTACCACTATAGATTTAGCCGGTGATAACTTGTGGAATAGACGGGATGGATTGCACTTTTAACCAGCATTCAGGATTAGACCCACCCGTTGTATAAATGCTGTATATTATGCTGTGTGTGTGTGCGCCAGGCTCGGCAGGTTCTAGAGAGAGAGTTCAACAACGTCCTGGCTCTGGGCACTGACCGCAGACTGGAGGAGGTGAGTAATAAGGATATAATGGACCCACAAGTGTTTCAGTTTTGCCGTCTTCCTGTGAAATATGGATTCAGTTTCTTTATAACCACTTTGACTGCTTTTACATGGCTGTTTGTTTGTTTACTTTCTCTCTCTGTGTAGAGTGGGGATGATAAGACGTTCCGCCGCTCTCCATCGTGGCGTAAGCGTTTCCGAGCGCGGGAGGGAGGAGGGGGAATGGGCATGATGGCGGGCTCCATGGAAACACTGCCCGCTGGGTTCCGTATGCCCTCCATGTCCATGCCCCCGTCCATGGCCCTGGTGCCCAGGAAACAGCTGCAACCAGAAGGTGTGTGTGTTTGGAAAGGGGTACTGTGAGGTCGTAGTTAATTGCAGTCGTGTGGATGTGATTTGAGTGTGTTTTGCGATTCACTGACAATGCAAGCCCTAACAATAACAGCCACAAAATGATTTCATCTTAACGCTTGATGTGTGTGAGGGCATTTATGCGTGTGTGAGTGTGTGCCGGTCTCTTTGCTTTGCCTGTCTCACTGCACGCTGTCTCCTCTCTGTCCCGCTCGGCCACGCCCACTTCTGCCACACACTGTCTAGCTCCTCCCCCGGCTCCCCAGAGACTCGACCCCTCTGCTGTACGGACGTACTCATGCTAACTCCACTCCACTTACTAACAGGAGCTAACGTTAACAGGTAAGACATCCTAGCAATGCTAACAAATGGCTAGGACCATTAGCCTATTCCTGACTGAGCAATGCTAACAAAAGGTTTAGGGAAACCTCATGCTAGTTCCACCCCAGTTGCCAACCCTCTCTCTCTCCCTCTTTCTTTCTCTCCCTCGCTTTCTCCTTCTGTCTTCCTTTGTATCTCTCTCAGTTTATTCCCATGACCTGTATGGACACATGCTTGCGGCCTTTCGAGAGTGACATGCCAAATTTGGGAGAGATCTTGACGTTAAGGGACCTGTATCCAGCGTCACCTCTCACCTTCTCCGTGGGACACGTGCAATTCGGAGGTGACCTCTGACTTTTTGACCTTTGAACTCTGAGCGTGCTCATTGCCACACTCGCTGCTGTAAAGGAGACTCGGCCCAGTTGCTATTCCCAGTAAACCCAGTACCCCCAGTAGCCTTGTTGTTGTGGTGTCGTGCTCCCGCATAGTCCTAATTCCTAATCTGTCGGTTCTAGTCCTAATTCTTTATCTGTGGGTTCTATTCCTAATTCCTACTCTGTGGGTTCTAGTCCTAATTCCGAATCTGTGAGTACTAGTCCTAATTCTTACTCTGTGGGTTCTAGTCCTAATTCCGAATCTCTGGGTTCTAGTCCTAATTCCTACTCTGTGGGTTCTAGACCTAATTGCTAATTTGTGGGTTCTAGTCTAACTCTACTCTAGCTCCTGGGTGTTTTCCACCTACACGTTGTCCCCTCGGTTATGCAAGGTATTAATCATTTATTGTCTCTCTGTAAATAAAATGGATGACATATGTTTTTTTATATAAATATATATAAATATATATATTGGAATTATATATGGAGAATATTATAATATCATTGCTGTATGAAACCCAATGCCCTGTATTCGGTGGTGACTGTTCTATTTGTGTGTTGGACCTCTGTGTGTCTTATATGCTGTCAGTGTCTGGAGTTATATGAAGGACTCACTAAGCAGGGGCCTGTTACTCTATGTGATACTACTACTATGATTCTCAGCCACAGGTTCTTGGGTCCAGACCTAAACGGTTCAGTTACCTTTCCTGCCTTTTATCCCCTACTTTCCTTCTCTCTTTTCATATCTCCTATCCTCCTTTCCCATCTCCTTTTCTCCTTTCCTCCTGCTCTTTCCTATCTCCACTTGTTTCCTTCCTCTATTTGACACTGATGTAGCTACCATGAGTAGAGTAGGTGATCCTGTAGATATGAGAGGATACAGGATGAGCTGTGTGTGTAAATGAAAGCAATAGGCTCCAATATTTGAGACTTAAGGGAAACAGCATGTTACGAAAGCCAAACCCTAGACTAACCTCCATGGATGGATGGTGTTGTTTTTCTCTACTTCGTTTCAAATCAAACAGTAAATTGCTGCTAGGCATCAGCCAAACGAAATCCTCACAAACAGGACACCTGACAGAGACAGTGATGATGCCATATATGGACTTTTCCCCTGCCGCCCCTTTCCTGTCCAGTTGCCATGGGGATGTGAAAGTGGCCAATGATGCTGCCCGAGCACTAGCACGTGTTGTGTGTATGACCTCCTCTCCTCCAATGAGAGAGCTCTGTCAGTGAACTAGTGAAGTGTTGGATGGGTGTATTTCTTTTGATTTTACAGCCAATGTTTTAAAGGTGTCTAAAAGATGTAATGTGTTACTGTGGCAGCTACGAGTACTGTGTGTGTATTTATTCCAGGTGTGAAATGATGCTGACAAATCAAGATTTTATTATTTGGCTATTTAAAAAGTGTATTGTATTTATGACACTATAGACATAAGTAAAGCTGTTTTTTGTAAAGATACATGTTGATGTTGTGTGTTCATTTTGAGGTGATGGTTGGCATGCAAGTATGTGCTTGCATGTTAAGACGTTAACTGTGGCCAAGTATTGAAAATGGTCTTTAATGCAAGTTTAGACAGAAACATCACTTCTTGGGACATCTACAAATACACAACAATCTTTATTATAAAACTCAAAAATAAGTTAGCAAAAAAATAGAAAATAAAATAGCAAAACCACTCTGTAGAAAACGGAACGTATTTACATCACTAGCATTCATTACCAGTTTAAATTAAGCAGATGCATTGGTCAAAACTGCCATGGTACATATTGGCCCCACAAATAATAAACTAATGTTTTTAAGCATAACACACGCAAACAGAATGCAAGATAGATCAGGGAAAGATTTAGAAAAGGAGGAAACATATTTTTCTGCATTAAGTCAGGACAGAAAACCATAATTCTCGTTGCTCCTTTCCAGTGGCACTTAGGGCCTCAGTTCTAACTTGAGATCCACACAGGGAACTGGATTTTTGTCCTAAAACATGCATAGATTGATGTCAGTGGGTTCTCAGGTTAGGATCTGACCCGTAACCTACTGGTAGGGAGACGTGGACCACAGGGTTTGGTAGGGAGGGAATAAGGCCTCAGGCCTGGAAGAGGTGTGAGGGCTTTAGGTTAGGGCCAGGAGTTAGTCCTGGAAAAACCTCCTGGCCTATGTTGGTGTGTATGGTGTTGTATGGTGTGTGGGTGTGTATGGTGCTGTGTGGTGTCCAAGTGCTAACTTGCAACTAGCTGGGACACACAGGGCCTGGCCTTCTTTCCTCCCTTCATTGAAGTAGTCACTGATCTAACATGCTTGGATGGTGGAATGTACAGTAGGTTTCGCTGCATAGCTTTCACCTATCCAGTTATATCCCATTAGTGACTACCTTCCCATGGAAGGGAGTAAAAAAAGATGGTTTGTGATGTATTGGACCTGTTAACAGCACACATGTCTGTCTGCTGCTCTGGGTTTATTTGGGAATGTCCACAGGTACAGGGTAGGCCAGAGGAGCCCCCTCTGCTGCTGTGATGCTGTCCACGATGGACGTCAGAGAGCGCAGGTTAGTCTGCTCTGGAGAGTCTGCACTCAGGAGGTCTAGAGAGAGACATGAGAGAGAGAGCGTCAAAACAGCTAACATTTTCAACAAGTTCAGGGTGCATTGCTGAAATGTAATACATTGTGTGTTTACCCTCGTTGCTGTAGCTCTGGGCACAGTGGTCTGAGGTGTTGCTCCACTCTGGGCTGCTACAGCAGGTGCTGCCTGATCCCTGCTCACTCGACGACGACACCTGTTACCATGGAGACAAGGCACTGTCATTCACCCCGCTTTGTGTGACACGTCACGCCCCACCCCACACAGACGATGCCAGTGACACACACATCATCTCATTCACAACTATACACACACACTACGCTACTCACAACGACAAACACACACTACTATTGATCATCTTTGTCTGTCGTAGCTAAGAAGCTGGTGTTGCCTGTCTCTTTTTCAATGATTCATCAAACAAATTTCTTTTTTTTAATTGTCATTTAGCAGACACTACAGTAGTGAGTGAATACATTTTCAGATTTTTTCGTACTGGTCCCCATGGGAATCGAACCCACAACCCTGGCATTGGAAGCGCCATGCTCTACCAAGTGAAGCACACACACTACACTACCCACAACTCCACTCACTACACACACAGCTTCATCAATTACTTTATGAATAATTGATTGTACTACTGTGTCATAACACATTATCCATTACAACTGTTTCTGAAAGCTGGTAGGTTAAGATGAAACTAAATCAAGATTAGGTGAGTGCTGTGTTTGAAGTACTTATGAGGGATACAAATTATGTATGTCGCATGTCTTTTAAAACAATAGCCATAGCAGCACTCCCAAGGGAATTCACGCACTCCAGGGTGAAATGTTTCAATATTTCAATATGTTTCAATGTTTCAACTCTAAGTGCTGTTCTGTCTGTGTTGTTAGTGGATGGTTTGATGAGGGCTCTGTCCGCGGTACTTGTCTATGACAACTGTCAATGAATGTAAGAGCTCTGTTCTGGAACTGTTCTGTTGAAACCTTGTATTCTACGAGCGGCGAACACCATATATCAGAGTTTACACACCAGACGTAGACCTACCCTCCTACCAGACTCACACTAGCACACACAGACATATAAAAAGCCTTTACAACTAACACACCCAACCGCCTCGCCTGCCTTACCTAAAGCACTGTTAATGCCTGTAGGCCTACATGTACTCAAATAACATTATTTCCTAAATGTTGGGGGTGATTATTCCCATCCATGTCATTTGCATCTGTTTCCAAGTCTCTGGTCCCTCTTTCTTCACTCCTCATTCCCTTCATCCCTCTCCAGTCTGCCTCTCCCTCTTTCTTCACTCCTCATTCCCTTCATCCCTCTCCAGTCTGCCTCTCCCTCTTTCTTCACTCCTCATTCCCTTCATCCCTCTCCAGTCTGCCTCTCCCTCTTTCTTCACTCCTCATTCCCTTCATCCCTCTCCAGTCTGCCTCTCCCTCTTTCTTCACTCCTCATTCCCTTCATCCCTCTCCAGTCTGCCTCTCCCTCTTTGACGCCTCTCTTCTACTGTGTCATTCCCTCTCTCACATTATTCACATCTTTTCTCTCATTTAGCCTTTTCCTCATATTCTTTCTCTTCCTCCTCAACCACTCCTATTATCATGTATCTCTGTTAACCTCCCTCCCTCCATCCCTCTCTCCTCCCTTCTACCTTGCTCTTTCTCCCAGACCTCTACTGTAGGTTGGTGTGGTTCTTTCATCCCTCACTCCGTCCATCTCTTCCTCCCTGCGTTCCTGTCTCCTACTCACCCTGGGTTGAGCAGGTCCGGTGCGGTATTGTAAGCCCTGTGTTCCCTGGTCGTTCTCCTGCTGGTTGAGGGAGGAGACAAGTGCCTGCAGCCTCTCAATGTACTGGATGGCACTCCTCAGGATCTCCACCTTGGGCAGCCTCTGGTTGGGGTTCATCAGGGTGCTCCTCTTCAGGGCCTCGAATGCCTCGTTCACCTTCTTCAGCCTCCTCTTCTCACGCATTGTGGCCGCTTTCCGCCGGTCCATGGTCACTGTCTTGCGTTTGCACAGCTTGCAGGCCCAGGGTAGGCACTGGCCGGGGCAGTGGGGCTCCGGGTGGGGGGAGAGACCAGAGGGGGTTGCCTTGTCCTCCATACCTCCACCCAACCCTACCCCAACCCCCCCGGATAGACCCCCACAAAGTCCCATCATGGAACCCCCGCGCTCCTGGTAGCCCCCCTGGTCATACCCACCCGGCAGCCGGGACTGGTAGAAGTTGTCCCCCCCTTCGTAGAAGCGTTGGTCGGGGAAGAAGTAGGGGTTGGTCTCGAAAAGCTCCATACTGGTCGACGCTGAAGTTTAGGGGGCGAAGACTCTGGTTTGGTTCCTCTGGGCTCTACTGTGTGTGTTCTATAGGGGTGTTAGGTCTGAGTGTGTTGGAGAGAGTGTGTGAGTGAGCCTCTCCCACTTCTGGCCTGGGTTAGTGGAGAGAGGAAGATGTGTGGAGAACAACTGGTGTGGAGCAGCAACTGCAGGTTGGCATTTAAACCCTCTGACTGCTGCAGGATCAGAGGGTTAAATTTAGCACGAGCCCAGAGAAACCTGACACGGCGTTTAGCTGTTGCTGCACATCTAAACTTCACATCTCTGTTGGGCCCTGCTCTCCAGGGCTTCAGGAACGTGTGTATGTACGTGTGTGTGTGTGTGTGTGTGTGTTTGTGTGTATATGTGTGCATAGGAAGCTATGTCTATGTACTCACTCGCGTGTGTGTGCGTGTGTGTGTGCATGTGTGCAAGGTAGAGCGTCGGCCAATGGCGTAGTAGATAATGGAATGTGATCTGGTTGCCATGGAAATTGGTCTAATTACCTCAGATCTGACCATGGGATCAAAGATGGCTGCCTTAGTGAGCTATTCCCTGCCTCACGTCCCCCTCCACGACATCATACCTGAAGTCCCCTACCATACAGTCTACACACAGCTGTCACCTCCACTCTCAAATCCCCATACTCGATGACAGAAAGTATCACAGCAGCTTTTGTTGAAGTTATTAATTGAAGGAAAGTTATTTTGATTCATTCTGAAAATAAGGTATGAAGATTTTCAGTATGGATATGTTTGACTGATGTTTTATCTGTGTGAAGTTCATGGGGACATGGAGTTAAATCTCGACATGTTTTCCACATCCAATAGAAAGTCCTTATTATTTGGCTTTAAGCCCAAGAGAATGGATGGAGACACATAACTGGACACCCCTGAGTGACTGTGGGCCAATTCTCCACTGTCGAGTACAGTCTGTACATTGCCTGGTATGTGTCTTAACAGTGAGATTTACATCAGGTAAGATATTTGTGATGGCCTTGGTTGTCCTGACCCTGGACAGAGTGTTAGCCTAGCTGCCTGTCGCTAATCCCTCAAGACTCGTCTCACCTCATAGCTCACAGGCTAATTCTGACAGGCTTCCGTTCGGATGCACCATGGTCCTGTCTGTCCCTATCATAGCCCTGTCTGTCTCTCTCATAGCCATGTCTGTCCCTGTCATAGCCCTGTCTGTCTCTCTCATAGCCCTGTCTGTCTCTCTCATAGCCGTGTCTGTCTCTCTCATAGCCCTGTCTGTCTGTCTCACAGCGCTGTCTGTCCCTATCATAGCCCCGTATGTCTCTCTCATAGCCCTGTCTGTCTGTCTCATAGCCCTGTCTGTCTGTCTCATAGCCCTGTCTGTCCCTATCATAGCCCTGTCTGTCCCTATCATAGCCCCGTATGTCTCTCTCATAGCCCTGTCTGTCTGTCTCATAGCCCTGTCTGTCTGTCTCATAGCCCTGTCTGTCCCTCTCATAGCCCTGTCTGTCTGTCTCATAGCCCTGTCTGTCTGTATCATAGCCCTGTCTGTCTGTCTCATAGCCCTGTCTGTCTGTCTCATAGCCCTGTCTGTCCCTATCATAGCCCTGTCTGTCCCTCTCATAGCCCTGTCTGTCTCTCTCATAGCCCTGTCTGTCCTTCTCATAGCCCTGTCTGTCTGTCTCATAGCCCTGTCTGTCTGTCTCATAGCCCCGTCTGTCCCTATCATAGCCCTGTCTGTCCCTATCATAGCCCTGTCTGTCTCTCTCATAGCCCTGTCTGTCCTTCTCATAGCCCTGTCTGTCTGTCTCATAGCCCTGTCTGTCCCTCTCATAGCCCTGTCTGTCTGTCTCATAGCCCTGTCTGTCTGTCTCATAGCCCTGTCTGTCTGTCTCATAGCCCTGTCTGTCTGTCTCATAGCCCTGTCTGTCCCTCTCATAGCCCTGTCTGTCCCTCTCATAGCCCTGTCTGTCCCTCTCATAGCCATGTCTGTCCCTATCATAGCCCTGTCTGTCCCTATCATAGCCCTGTCTGTCTCTCTCATAGCCCTGTCTGTCCTTCTCATAGCCCTGTCTGTCTGTCTCATAGCCCTGTCTGTCCCTCTCATAGCCCTGTCTGTCTGTCTCATAGCCCTGTCTGTCTGTCTCATAGCCCTGTCTGTCCCTATCATAGCCCTGTCGGTCCCTCTCATAGCCCTGTCTGTCCCTATCATAGCCCTGTCTGTCCCTATCATAGCCCTGTCTGTCTGTCTCACAGCCCTGTCTGTCCCTCTCATAGCCCTGTCTGTCTCTGTCTGTCTGTCTCATAGCCCTGTCTGTTTCTCTGTCTGTCTCTCTCATAGCCCTGTCTGGGGGTCTATGAGAGAGACAGAGGTTGGGGAATGGTCTGGGACAGGGCTAGATTGGGTAATGGTCTGGGACAGGGCTAGGTTGGGTAATGGTCTGGGACAGGGCTAGGTTGGGTAGTGGTCTGGGACAGGGATAGGTTGGGTAATGGTCTGGGACAGGGCTAGGTTGGGTGGTGGTCTGGGACAGGGCTAGGTTGGGTAATGGTCTGGGACAGGGCTAGGTTGGGTAGTGGTCTGGGACAGGGCTAGGTTGGGTAATGGTCTAGGACAGGGCTAGGTTGGGTAATGGTCTGGGATAGGGCTAGGTTGGGTAGTGGTCTGGAACAGGGCTAGGTTGGGTAGTGGTGGTCTTGGACAGGGATAGTTTGGGTAGTGGTCTGGGACAAGGCTAGGTTTGGTAGTGGTGGTCTTGGGCAGGGATAGTTTGGGTAGTGGTCTGGGACAGGGCTAGGTTGGGTAGTGGTGGTCTTGGACAGGGATAGTTTGGGTAGTGGTCTGGGACAGGGCTAGGTTGGGTAGTGGTGGTCTTGGACAGAGCTAGGTTGGGTAGTGGTGGTCTTGGACAGAGATAGTTTGGGCAGTGGTCTGGGAAAGGGCTAGGTTGGGTAGTGGTCTGGGACAGGGCTAGGTTGGGTAGTGGTCTGGGACAGGGCTAGGTTGGGTAGTGGTCTGGGACAAGGCTAGGTTGGGTAGTGGTGTTCTTGGGCAGGGATAGTTTGGGTAGTGGTCTGGGACAGGGCTAGGTTGGGTAGTGGTGGTCTTGGACAGGGATAGTTTGGGTAGTGGTCTGGGACAGGGCTAGGTTGGGTAGTGGTCTGGGACAGGGTTAGGTTGGGTAATGGTCTGGGACAGGGTTAGGTTGGGTAATGGTCTGGGACAGGGCTAGGTTGGGTAGTGGTCTGGGACAGGGTTAGGTTGGGTAATGGTCTGGGACAGGGTTAGGTTGGGTAATGGTCTGGGACAGGGCTAGGTTGGGTTGTGGTGGTCTTGGACAGGGATAGTTTGGGTAGTGGTCTGGGAAAGGGCTAGTTTGGGTAGTGGTCTGGGACAAGGCTAGGTTTGGTAGTGGTCTGGGACAAGGCTAGGTTGGGTAGTGGTGGTCTGGGACAGGGCTAGGTTGGGTAGTGGTCTGGGACAGGGCTAGGTTGGGTAGTGGTCTGGGACAGGGCTAGGTTGGGTAGTGGTGGTCTTGGACAGGGATAGTTTGGGTAGTGGTCTGGGACAGGGCTAGGTTGGGTAATGCTCTGGGACAGGGCTAGGTTGGGTAATGATCTGGGGCAAGGCTAGATTGGGTAATGGTCGGGGACAGGGCTAGATTGGGTAGTGGTCTGTGACAGGGCTAGGTTGGGTAGTGGTGCTCTTGGACAGGGATAGTTTGGGTAGTGGTCTGGGACAAGGCTAGGTTGGGTAGTGGTGGTCTTGGACAGGGCTCGGTTGGGTAGTGGTCTGGGACAGGGCTAGGTTGGGTAGTGGTCTGGGACAGGGCTAGGTTGGGTAGTGGTGGTCTTGGACAGGGATAGTTTGGGTAGTGGTCTGGGATAGGGCTAGGTTGGGTAATGGTCTGGGGCAGGGCTAGATTGGGTAGTGGTCTGGGACAGGGCTAGGTTGGGTAGTGGTGCTCTTGGACAGGGATAGTTTGGGTAGTGGTCTGGGACAAGGCTAGGTTGGGTAGTGGTCTGGGACAGGGCTAGGTTGGGTAATGGTCTGGGACAGGGTTAGGTTGGGTAATGGTCTGGGACAGGGCTAGGTTCGGTTGTGGTGGTCGTGGACAGGGATAGTTTGGGTAGTGGTCTGGGAAAGGGATAGTTTGGGTAGTGGTTTGGGAAAGGGATAGTTTGGGTAGTGGTCTGGGAAAGGGATAGTTTGGGTAGTGGTCTGGGAAAGGGATAGTTTGGGTAGTGGTCTGGGACAGGGCTAGGTTGGGCAGTGGTCTGGGACAGGGCTAGGTTGGGTAGTGGTCTGGGAAAGGGCTAGGTTGGGTAGTGGTGGCCTTGGACAGGGCTAGGTTGGGTAGTGGTCTGGGACAGGGCTAGGTTGGGTAGTGGTCTGGGACAGGGCTAGGTTGGGTAGTGGTGGCCTTGGACAGGGCTAGGTTGGGTAGTGGTCTGGGACAGGGCTAGGTTGGGTAATGGTCTGGGACAGGGCTAGGTTGGGTAGTGGTGGCCTTGGACAGGGATAGTTTGGATAGCGGTCTGGGAAAGGGCTAGGTTGGGTAGTGGTGGCCTTGGACAGGGATAGTTTGGGTAGTAGTCTGGGAAAGGGATAGTTTGGGTAGTGGTCTGGGAAAGGGATAGTTTGGGTAGTGGTCTGGGACAGGGCTAGGTTGGGTAGTGGTCTGGGACAGGGCTAGGTTGGGTAGTGGTCTGGGACATGGCTAGGTTGGGTAGTGGTCTGGGACAGGGTAGAGGGTAATATTACTACAGTTGAGTGCAGGCTTGTGTGTGGGGGGGGGGGGGGGGGGGGGCTGTCAGGTTAGCCAGTGATGGATGGTCACTGATGGTGGAAGGAGTACAAAGATGCCTGTGTGGGTCTCAGTAAGAGGGGGGCAGCAGTGTGTTAGAGTCACTCATAACCCCCCTCCCCCTAAAAAAAAATCTGTCCTACACATACACACTCACACACCTCCCCACCTCATTTTCAGCAGAACCTGAGAACTTGTGTGTGCCAGCCGTATACTCCCCCAACACCCCCCAGGTTGGGGAAAAGTCCCCTCTCTGCATTTAGAAGTGAAGGGGAACAGTGAGGTACAGTCACCAGGGTGTCCACAATGTTTACTTCTGGTCTGCAGTTGTTCTATATTAGTTTATCTTTGGAATCCAACACACAAGCCCTGAGACTCATTCACAGCTCTGTTTGACTGATGAGTAGTCTGAGTAGTCATCATATCCTGGTTGGACATTTTGACAGGCATTGTCACTGTTGTCAAAACAGACCTCTTCACTTTGAATATCCACAGTAAAAAATGTTAAGTGTGTGTGTTTGGGTGCATGTGTGTGTGTGGTCTGGTTATTGCCAACAGTGTTCCACTTTTCCTCAATGACAAGCAGCAGCACATTGCGGGACAGCTGAGATGGGCTGGGAGTGAAGTGGGAGAGGAGAGGGGTAGTGTTTTAAATCGTACTCTTTATTCTAAAGCTGTAATTGTTACAATGAACAATATTCCTTCCTTCTTGTAGTGTACATGTTATAAGTTGCTCTGGATAAGAGAGTACTGTATGTCAATAATATGACCTAGATGTAAATGTCCTTGTAGATCGTAAGGAAAAGGATGACAGAGTAGGATGAAGTTGTTCCTACACACTGATCTATGGCCAGTTAGACATTTTTCCATCTGATGGTTGAGATTAGGATTTGAGGAGGGGAAGCGGTTGAGGATCCAATTTGTCTCCTAGTGTAGATACCCAGAGGGTGGCTGTATTAGGCCAGGAATGTATCCTCTCTCTGGCTCGGCTCTCAACTCTTAGAAAAATATAATGGACTGCATAACCATTGCGACAGCGACAGATGCCCCCTTGTCCATCGTCAAGGAGATGGGCTGTTGCTATGGGGAACTCTACACGACAACCTGTCAGTCTACAGCTAAATGGGAGAAGGGAAAGTATGACTGTATGTCAATCACACCATCAATACATTAGCCAATCAACCGATCACACATATCACATGCCCATGGTTGTGGTCGGTTGATGTACCCATGTGTGGGGAAGGCAAGGGTGTATTAATCAATCAATCTACCTATTAGTGAATTAAAAGTGACATCAAGGACAGTACAGTATGAAGATAGGCAGACTGCTTCTCCAATAGAAATTCCCAATCACGCTTGCAGACGATGTCATGGCGATGCTGACTAACCCTAACCCTAACCATTTGAGGTCAGTTTCGGTTTGTTTTTTTGAAATAATCACAGTTTTCAGTTTCGATTTTGATTACTATTATTTTTTATAGTAAATGTATTATGTGGGTTAAATGATGTAATATCACAGAAAACAATAATTGATGTTAGTGACTGCCCAGTGCTAGTAATAATTGATGTTAGTGACTGCCCAGTGCTAGTAATAATTACTATTTTTATTACTAGCACTTATTAGGCTCTAACCTTCATTTATTCACATGACTTTATATTTTGGTTGTGTATATTACATATTTGTTTTTAGTATCATATATATATATGATAATGACTATTATTTCATTAATAAAACCCCTATGATGGTAGTGACTGCACATTGCTGCATATCACTTATTAATAAACCACCCTTTATTCACATTACTATACTTGAATAAAATATTTCAGCTGTGTATATACATTTATTTTATTTGATGAGTCTAAATCATCGTCTCACCTCTGCTCAAGCAGTAGCAGCCAGCCAGCCATCTATCTATCTCTATGCTCTCCAAAGAATCATCCTTCAGGCTAGTAGGCATACTTTTATACTGGGGCGAAACTTTGGTTTTAGAGGTGGGACATAACAGCCTACCCGATTACTCGGAGTCGTCAGTATGGTCCTAAAGCAAACCAATGCCCTGTTTTGTGTCACATTCCACATTATAAAACTGGGGGGGGGACAAAAATGCAATTTTAGAATGTGGGCGGGACATGTCTGTCCTCAGTGAAAGTTGTGCCCCTGCTTTTAAGACTTCTAAATAACAACAATCAATCAATTAGATGTATTGTTGGGCAGAGATACCTAACGCTACCGCCCTCTACCCCTCCGTGTCTGTCTGTTGGTGTTAGTGCCAGATCTGAGTGCCTACCGAATGTCGCGCCGATCCGCTTCACAAACAAACGTTTTGGATGCTGATTCCTTACTCCACCTCATAGTTACTGTTGCTACGACTAACATATGCGTGCTAGCTGTGAAAAGGGGAGACAGGTCGGGCAAGGTGCTGAAACAAAAAGTAGCAATAGATAGCTGCCTATGCTGAGGAGCAACAGTGTGTTCTGCTGACTGGATAGCAACCGGTTTTTACCTTAGAAATTAGCTTGATTCGTTTGTATTTATTTTACTTCTCCATTTAGAATAAAGAAGACTCAGTGGCTTCTGTCTAGTCACTGTCTGAAAAGCATGTCAAGGTAATTACACCATTAACTACACCATTAGCATGTTATGCCCATTGTTGAATAAAAAAAGTGTTAGCATTAGCTACTTCAATGTAAAAATTACTGTAAAGCTACCAACCACACTTCAAGAAGTCTTCTCCCAAACTGATTCAACTGTTCATCCAACGCTTTTATAGACTCATATCAGCAGAAATAGGGGTATTGATAAACTAATCAGGGGCCCCATAAGAATTTAAATATCAATGTGGTCCCGCCCCCAGTCGTGAGAATGACCGCATGTGGTCAGATCAGCATGAGTTTCCGAATTTTCATCCTATTTATTGAATATCGGTTATTGGTGGTATATATGTTAGACGATAATATTGTTGAAACAATATATTGGTTGGTGTCTAGTTATCATACATCGGCCCAACCCTATCAAGATAATCCTAAACAGAACCATGTACATCATTCATTTTCATAAAGGCAATCAGTTGTTGTGGGAAGTAGTTAGTTTAGTTATCTCACATCTTATCTACATGTCTTCCCCTGCCTAGCAGCGTATGGAGCCTCTAAGACAGCCCTCAAACTGTTTATCAAGACGCTACGCCACGAAGAAGAGCCATGGGGGGTCAAATTGTCAACCATCCTGCCATCCTCATACAAGACATCTGCATTACTTGCTCTTTGGGGTTTTAGGTTTGGTTTCTGTATAAGCACTTTGTGACATCTGCTGATATAAAAAGGTCTTTATAAAAAAATGTGATTGATTACATTTGAAGACAGATGAGAAGGGGAGAGGGTTTGGATGTAACCCACAGGGGACATGAATTCAGATTGGTGGGATGGTTTTGGTGTAACATACTGTACAGGAATAGGGATCAGGGGAATGGTTTGGTTTTAACACACAGAAGATAGGATTGCTCTTAGACCATCATACTTATACGTTCTTACTGATTTCAACACAGCACTATAGAGTTTAGTGTAAATATTGATGAACCTTAAGGAAAAGGATCTTGGACAGTCAGTATAAAGATATAGCAACTTATGCAGTCCTATAAAAGTGATTTCTCAAATTGGATAAATAGAGGAGATCAAGTTTTGAGGGAACGTGCAAATGTCGAACTGACTGCATGAATGTCCACCAGTGCTGTTGACAGAGAATTGAATGTGGTGGTTCATAACTACTGTATGTAACCAACCAGAACATTAAGGTCTGCTCCATCATCATAACTACTGTATGTAACCAACCAGAACACTAAGGTCTGCTCCATCATCATAACTACTGTATGTAACCAACCAGAACATTAAGGTCTGCTCCATCATCATAACTACTGTATGTAACCAACCAGAACACTAAGGTCTGCTCCATCAGCATAACTACTGTATGTAACCAACAAGAACATTAAGGTCTGCTCCATCATCATAACTACTGTATGTAACCAACCAGAACACTAAGGTCTGCTCCATCATCATAACTACTGTATGTAACCAACCAGAACATTAAGGTCTGCTCCATCATCATAACTACTGTATGTAACCAACCAGAACACTAAGGTCTGCTCCATCATCATAACTACTGTATGTAACCAACCAGAACATTAAGGTCTGCTCCATCATCATAACTACTGTATGTAACCAACCAGAACACTAAGGTCTGCTCCATCATCATAACTACTGTATGTAACCAACCAGAACAATAAGGTCTGCTCCATCATCATAACTACGATATGTAACCAACCAGAACACTAAGGTCTGCTCCATCATCATAACTACTGTATGTAACCAACCAGAACACTAAGGTCTGCTCCATCATCATAACTACTGTATGTAACCAACCAGAACATTAAGGTCTGCTCCATCATCATAACTACGATATGTAACCAACCAGAACACTAAGGTCTGCTCCATCATCATAACTACTGTATGTAACCAAACTGAACACTAAGGTCTGCTCCATCATCATAACTACTGTATGTAACCAACCAGAACACTAAAGTCTGCTCCATCATCATAACTACTGTATGTAACCAACCAGAACATTAAGGTCTGCTCCATCATCATAACTACTGTATGTAACCAACCAGAACACTAAGGTCTGCTCCATCATCATAACTACTGTATGTAACCAACCAGAACATTAAGGTCTGCTCCATCATCATAACTACTGTATGTAACCAACCAGAACACTAAGGTCTGCTCCATCATCATAACTACTGTATGTAACCAACCAGAACAATAAGGTCTGCTCCATCATCATAACTACGATATGTAACCAACCAGAACACTAAGGTCTGCTCCATCATCATAACTACTGTATGTAACCAACCAGAACACTAAGGTCTGCTCCATCATCATAACTACTGTATGTAACCAACCAGAACATTAAGGTCTGCTCCATCATCATAACTACGATATGTAACCAACCAGAACACTAAGGTCTGCTCCATCATCATAACTACTGTATGTAACCAAACTGAACACTAAGGTCTGCTCCATCATCATAACTACTGTATGTAACCAACCAGAACACTAAGGTCTGCTCCATCATCATAACTACTGTATGTAACCAACCAGAACACTAAGGTCTGCTCCATCATCATAACTACTGTATGTAACCAACCAGAACACTAAGGTCTGCTCCATCATCATAACTACTGTATGTAGCCAACCAGTGTCCCCCGTGTCTGCTGTTAAGTAATGAACAACTTACATCATGTTATTTGAGTGATTTGTAAAGGTTATGTGACACCAATCATCATTTGAATACTCCCATTCATCCTTTTCCAGGATGAAGCGTCCCACCTGTGTTCTTCCAGAGCCCTGGAGGCCAGGGGAAAAGCCTTCTAAATTGGGGGGAAAGAGTAATGCTCTGGGCCCAGCCACACTACTCCTCACTGGGCCTTTTATCGCAGCGTAAGCCCCTACAACAAACAGAATGGGCGGCATGTGCATACGCAGCTGTCGCAGTCTTAGTGCAAGTGGTGTCATGTTAAATCACAGGAATGATCTGAGTCTGTCCACTGCCCTGCCCCACACTGGCATCCCACTAACTGGCAGTATACATACATATATTACATACAGGGCATACCCCACTGTATCACATACCCCCCCATTCACTGACACAAACACACAACACATACCCTCACTCACGATCTGGAACATACCAATACAGTATACCCCACTGGAAAACAAACCTCAATCACACACACAACACTGTAAACAGCCCTAACTTTATCACACACACTGTACACAGCCCTAACTTTATCACACACACAACACTGTATACAGACCTAACTTAATCACACACACAACACTGTATACAGCCCTAACTTAATCACACACACAACACTGTACACAGCCCTAACTTTATCACACACACAACACTGCACACAGACCTAACTTTATCACACACACAACACTGTACACAGACCTAACTTAATCACACACACAACACTGTACACAGACCTAACTTTATCACACACACTGTACACAGCCCTAACTTTATCACACACACTGTACACAGCCCTAACTTTATCACACACACAACACTGTACACAGACCTAACTTTATCACACACACAACACTGTACACAGACCTAACTTTATCACACACACTGTACACAGCCCTAACTTTATCACACACACTGTACACAGCCCTAACTTTATCACACACACAACACTGTACACAGACCTAACTTTATCACACACACAACACTGTACACAGACCTAACTTAATCACACACACAACACTGTATACAGACCTAACTTAATCACACACACAACACTGTATACAGACCTAACTTAATCACACACACAACACTGTATACAGACCTAACTTTATCACACACACAACACTGTATACAGACCTAACTTTATCACACACACAACACTGTATACAGACCTAACTTTATCACACACACTGTATACAGACCTAACTTTATCACACACACAACACTGTATACAGACCTAACTTTATCACACACACTGTACACAGCCCTAACTTTATCACACACACAACACTGTATACAGACCTAACTTTATCACACACACTGTACACAGCCCTAACTTTATCACACACACAACACTGTACACAGACCTAACTTTATCACACACACTGTACACAGCCCTAACTTTATCACACACACAACACTGTATACAGCCCTAACTTTATCACACACACAACACTGTACACAGCCCTAACTTTATCACACACACAACACTGTATACAGACCTAACTTTATCACACACACTGTACACAGCCCTAACTTTATCACACACACAACACTGTACACAGCCCTAACTTTATCACACACACAACACTGTACACAGCCCTAACTTTATCACACAACACTGTACACAGCCCTAACTTTATCACACACACAACACTGTACACAGCCCTAACTTTATCACACACACAACACTGTACACAGCCCTAACTTTATCACACACACAACACTGTACACAGCCCTAACTTTATCACACACACAACACTGTATACAGCCCTAACTTTATCACACACACAACACTGTACACAGCCCTAACTTTATCACACACACAACACTGTACACAGCCCTAACTTTATCACACACACAACACTGTACACAGCCCTAACTTTATCACACACACAACACTGTATACAGCCCTAACTTTATCACACACACAACACTGTATACAGCCCTAACTTTATCACACACACAACACTGTAAACAGCCCTAACTTAATCACACACACTGTACACAGCCCTAACTTTATCACACACACAACACTGTACACAGCCCTAACTTTATCACACACACAACACTGTATACAGCCCTAACTTTATCACACACACAACACTATAAACAGACCTAACTTTATCACACACACAACACTGTACACAGCCCTAACTTTATCACACACACAACACTGTACACAGCCCTAACTTTATCACACACACAACACTGTATACAGACCTAACTTAATCACACACACAACACTGTATACAGACCTAACTTTATCACACACACAACACTGTATACAGACCTAACTTTATCACACACACAACACTGTACACAGCCCTAACTTTATCACACACACAACACTGTATACAGACCTAACTTAATCACACACACAAC
>NW_027258750.1:42500-47500 GCF_045791955.1 Oncorhynchus clarkii lewisi | reverse complement strand
CACACACACACACACACACGCACAGTGAGATATCCCATTCTTCTGGTCTCAGAGGGTTTATAGTGTAGACAGAGGGAAAAGCTAAAAGCCACATTGTGCTGTAGTGACATCTTCAAACCCAGTGCAGCTAGCACAACCGTCTCAGTGGGGTAGAGTCAGTCCACCAGGCAGGCTAGGGCAGGCCAAGGTTCACACCACTTCACGTCTCAAGGCTGGTGAACGTCCCTGTATGATACCTACTAGTGCTCAATACACATCTGACTGCTACAGGTGTCGGATCTTAATTTGATCACCCTGTTGTAGGAGAACTTTAAAGTGAGATTTAAAAAGGCTTCTGAAGTTTATCATTTCCACTTTAAAATGAAAAATGGATCAACCCATTTTCTATGGGAAACTAGATTTATAAGGCACCTAGTTACAGTTCCTATGGCTTGCACTAGATGTCAACAGTCTTTCGAAATTGGTTGATGTTTTTCCTTTGAGAAATGAAGAAGTAGGGCTGTTCAGACTGAGTGTCAAGCCAAGTGGACTCTTTTGTTTGGTGCGCACGACCTGGAACTCGCTCCACTTTGATTTTAGCGCTATTGAACACAGTATATTCCGTCTTAAATTGTATTGATTATTTACGTTTTAGGATACCTAAAGTTGGATTAGGAAAGTTGTTTGAAATGTTTGGACCAAGTTTACAGGTAACTTATTAGAGAATTTGTAGTCATGTTGGGCGAGTTGGAACCGGTGTATTTCTGAATCAAACACGCCAAATAAATTTTAAAAAAAGCCTCCTTCACTCACGCCGCCAAACTTACCCTAGTAAAACTGACTATCCTACCGATCCTCGACTTCGGCGATGTCATCAACAAAATAGCTTCCAATACTCTACTCAGCAAACTGGATGCAGTTTATCACAGTGCCATCCGTTTTGTTACTAAAGCACCTTATACCACCCACCACTGCGACCTGTATGCTGTAGTCGGCTGGCTCTCGCTACATATTCGTCGCCAGACCCACTGGCTCCAGGTCATCTACAAGTCCATGCTAGGTAAAGCAACACCCACCCGTAGCACGCGCTCCAGCAGGTGTATCTCACTGATCATCCCTAAAGCCGACACCTCATTTGGCCGCCTTTCGTTCCAGTTCTCTGCTGCCTGTGACTGGAACGAATTGCAAAAATCGCTGAAGTTGGAGACTTTTATCTCCCTCACCAACTTCAAACATCTGCTATCTGAGCAGCTAACCGATCGCTGCAGCTGTACATAGTCGGTAAATAGCCCACCCAATTTTACCTACCTCATCCCCATACTGTTTATATTTATTTACTTTTCTGCTCTTTTGCACACCAATATCTCTACCTGTACATGACCATCTGATCATTTATCACTCCAGTGTTAATCTGCAAAATTGTAATTATTCACCTACCTCCTCATGCCTTTTGCACACAATGTATATAGACTATCTTTTTTTTCTATTGTCTTATTGACTTGTTAATTGTTTACTCCATGTGTAACTCTGTGTTGTTGTCTGTTCACACTGCTTTGCTTTATCTTGGCCACGTCACAGTTGTAGATGAGAACTTGTTCTGAACTAGCCTACCTGGTTACATAAAGGTGAAAAAAAAAGGTAAGGCATATTATAACGCTATTTCTGACTTTCGTGGTTGAAAATGATTTGTTATGCATTTGTATGATGAGGAGCTGTCCTCAGATAATCACATGGTTTGCTATCGCCGTAAAGCCTTTTTAAAATCTGACACGGCAGCTAGATTAACAAGAAATTAAGCTTTATTTTGGTGTATTGCACTTGTGATTTTATGAAAGTGAAATATTTATAATGATTTCATTTGAATTTTGCGCTCTACAATTTCACTGGATGTTGTTGCAACATTCCGCTAGCGGAACGGCTAGCCGTAACAGGTTTTAAGTCCTTGAGATTCCCTGATTCGGACATTTCCCTGAAAACTCACCCCCTGATCTGTCCATCATAACTCTCCTCCAGACACCCTCTCTCTCCCTCGTTATCTCTCCTCTCTTTCTCTCTCTGTATCTTATTACTTTACTAAGCTGCGGAGATTGCGAGAGGAGAGGAGGTGTGTGTGAGATACTGTAGAGACACTGTCATGCTGCAATACAGAGCTCTGTCCATTACTGTCTGGCCTTATGCCAACTACTACCAGCACTGCAGTATCCTTCTGATGATATATGACTCAATGACATCTCTCTCTCTCTCTCTCTCTCTCTCTCTCTCTCTCTCTCTCTCTCTCTCTCTCTCTCAGAGATCTCACTCTCTTTATCTTTCTCAGAGATCTCTCTCACCTCTCACTTTCCCCTCTCTCTCTCCCTCTCCCTCTCCCTCTCTCTCTCTCTCTCTCTCTCTCTATCTCTCAGAGATCTCTCTCTTTATCTTTCTCAGAGATCTCTCTCACCTCTAACTTTCCCCTCTCTCCCTCTCTCTCTCTCTCTCTCTCTCTCTCTCCCTCTCTATCTCTCTCTCTCTCTCTCTCTCTCTCAATCTTTCCCCTCTCCCCTCTCCCCTCTCCCCTCTCCCTCTCTCTCTCTCTCTCTCCCCTCTCCCCTCTCCCCTCTCCCCTCTCCTCTCTCTCTCTCTCCCCTCTCCCCTCTCCCCTCTCCCTCTCTCTCTCTCCCCTCTCCCCTCTCCCCTCTCCCCTCTCCCCTCTCCCTCTCTCTCTCTCCCTCTCCCCTCTCCCCTCTCCCTCTCTCTCTCTCCCTCTCTCTCCCTCTCCCCCCTCTATATTTGTACTCATTTTAATCCACCTAAGCCTTTCCTCCTCTTCTCCTAATTTCCCATTCCCCCTTTCCTTTCCTCTTTTCTCTCCCTCCTCCTCTCCTAATTTCCCATTCCCCCTTTCCTTTCCTCTTTTCTCTCCCTCCTCCTCTCCTAATTTCCCATTCCCCATTTCCTTCCTCTTTTCTCTCCCTCCTCCTCTCCTAATTTCCCATTCCCCATTTCCTTCCTCTTTTCTCTCCCTCCTCCTCTCCTCCTCTCTACTGCGGTAGATCATGTAAAGAAGCGATAGGAGATTATTTACCAGGCAACGGGAGGTTTGAACGACAAAGCTGAGAGTGAGGGGGGCTAATTTAAGCAGTTAGGAAACAGAATATTAATAGAGGGAGTAAGTGAATAGAAGGAGAGAGAGATGACAGTTGGGACATTTTACTTCCTACATAGACCTACATGCTGCGTTATGATAATATCATCTCTAGGACAGTTGCTCTAGTTTTGAATAACAGGTATTAGCTACATTGTGGAATGATTTAACCCCATATTAATGAAATAGCTGTTATTATCTTAATCTTCAATACAACTATAATCCACAGTCTTACCAGCCTCTTCTGGCTTCTGTCCTTGAAAGGAAACAGTTCAAGAAGCAGTCCTATTCTGAAGGGAAAAACCTGGTCATTTAATTCATAGTAAGTCTAATGTCATCGAGGTCAAGGTGACTCAAATGTTTTAGTAAAACGTTACGAGGCTCCTATTCTGATAAGCCACAACTCTAACAACACCCTCACCTGTATATTCCAAGCCTTAACAGGTGAATATGTAAATAGGAAAAATACAGACACATACCATTGGCCAAGTTATAATACACAGAACATTTCAATACTCACAGTATTTAACAGGTGTCTTGCTTGTCCTTCATATCTAAGTTTCAGTAATGTTTCATTTCATAATGACTGTGTTGCTAGAAAGCAGCCCCCCTGATGACAGCCACTCTGCTGTAGTGACAGAGCTGTCATAGTGAAAGACTAAGAGTCACTTCATTACACTCCTTCTCCTCCGCTCTCTGATTTAAGACCGCACACGCGTGCAAGCACACACACGCGCGCACACACACACCAGGAGAGCTGAAATCCCATCATCCTTCACTGTCATCCTGGTATTCTGATCATCCTCATTACCATAATATTCCCATTCCCATGATGCCTTGCTCCTACTACATCATCATTCTCTATCTTCCTCTCTCTTCTCCTCCTTCTTCCTGCCACTCTCTCTCCTTCTTCTCCCTCTTCCTGTCTCTGTCTCCCTAACTCCCCGGGGGGATGACTCCTGAGCAGGAGCCTATAAAGGTAGCCTGAAGTACCAGAGGCAGCACCAGGTCGCCCCCCGGTGGACATACCTGGAACTGATGTGATTTTCAATTGCCAGGAGAGGGCAGTAACACCTTACAAATAATTTTGAGAGAGAGAGAGAGAGAGAGAGAGAGAGAGAGAGAGAGAGAGAGAGAGAGAGAGAGAGAGAGAGAGAGAGAGAGAGAGAGAGATTTTTTTATATTTCTCTCCATCCCTCCGATTGGTTAGAAGTTTCCAGGTAGTTTTTTTCAGACCTTTCTCTACTATAAAACTAATGGAAAAGTGCTGAAGCTTCTCTTTAGAAGTGGAGACTCTCCAAACTGACAGGACTACACAACAGACCCAGGAGAGACAACACACAGTTCTAGGATTACTTCTTGAGGAATATTCTAATCGAAAACTCACACTAACTTCACACAGCATTTGGCTATCATTTTCTTCTGTTTAACAGTTTTCACCAGGATTTGTACAACACGGGACTATTTTGAAATCATTACAATTCCTTTCACAATAGTCCCACAGGCGTTGTGAGCCTGGCAAGCGAGGCTACTTTCACACAAGCTTCAACGTATCTTTAAAGTATCATCAGTTGTTTTTGGACTATTTGGGCTGTGGACTGTCCAATTCACCGTCTTGAGTCACTCTGACTGCCTGGACCATTTTAGGTTTTTCTAAACAGTTTTTGGAGACTATTCTACCCTAGGACTACCCTACCTCTCATTGCCATGGCAAACAGCTGTCTCCAGCTCAGCGGTTTTGTGATGAGTTGTATCGGCTGGGTCGGGATCCTTATCGCCACGGCCACCAACGACTGGGTAGTGACATGTAAATACGGCATGAACACCTGCAAGAAGATGGACGAGTTAGGAGCCAAGGGCCTGTGGGCTGAATGTGTCATTTCAACAGCCCTCTATC
>NW_027258750.1:27500-37500 GCF_045791955.1 Oncorhynchus clarkii lewisi | reverse complement strand
CTCCGCTAACGCGGGAGCATTGCCTTTAAATTGCTAACGCGCTATAGCGTAGATCTTTAGCACTACGGATTGAATCGAGCCCCTAGAGGGCTTGAGTGGCAGTAATGAATAAATTGTGTTTTGACAAAGACAATTAAAATTAAGATGAAGAGATTAAGATTAAGATAACGTGATTCATTTCCTGTTTGATCCACATCTGTAGCAGAGGATGTGTACTGTTTCTATGTCTCCAGGTTTCATATCTCTGGCAACATGGTCCCTCCCTTTTTCACGTCTAGACCTCTGCATCTCTAATGACACCCTACCCTATATAGTGCACTACAAAGGACAGATGGGGGCAAACACTACATAGTATGTGTCTCTGGCCAGTAGTGACGCAGGGTGTCATTTCAGATGTGTTTGTTCATATGCGTTCTATACACCAGAGTAACACTCCCTCTCTGTTGTTCTGGCCATAACTCTTTGTTAAAACACGTTTCTGGGTCGTGTTTATCTTGGTTTATTTATTGTGCTATGTTGTGCTATCCCAGTGTTTTCGTTCGATTTTCTGTAATAAATAAAAATATGATTTGGTTAATATTAATAATAATAATTAAAAAGTCCCAATGTTTTTCAAGTCAAGTAAAATGACTAGCATTTCTGTCAAATGTTCAAACACCACCAAACACACACACACACACACACACTCGCACACACACACACACACGCACGCACGCACACAAGCACACACACACACAGGAATCACCTACTCTCTCCCCGTCTCCCGCCGTGTTTCCCTAACTGTAGCAAAATAAACACTGACATCAGAGTTATTATCACTGGTGCTCTGGTTCAATCTGACCCAAAAACACAGGAAGTGTAGCATGTGTGTGTGTGATGTAATCAGTAATCCTAGTCTGTGTTCCCGGAAGCACATCTGGCCTCGTGAACTGTAAGTTTTTCGCACTGAATGACGACACAGACGTGTGTGTTTGTGTGTGTGTGGGTGTGTGTGTGTATGTTCACCTAGGACATTGTTATAAAGTGTGTTATCAGTGGTGTGACTCTGACCTTGTACTGGTTAGCTCAGCACAGAAGGCTCTGTTCCCTGTGATACACTGATACACACTGTCATATCCTATCATATCCTCCTCTATGTAGCAGTGTGTGTGTGTGTGTGTGTGTGTGTGTGTGTGTGTGTGTGTGTGTGTGTTCATGCGTGTTTCTATGACAAAAACAGAGCCAGTCCGGTTCTTATTTGCAATAAATAATGTTTCATTGTTGCATGGAGGCGATATCGACAACTCAGATTAAACAAGTGCACTCAGGAGCAGAAACACACATAGGGCCTGCATTCAAAATGGCACCCTACTTTTGGCCAGAGTCCTGATAGGGTGTCATTTCAGATGAAGTCAAAAACAATAACAGAAAACCCCAAATACATCAGAACATTTTACAACTTCAGATAGCAAAACTATACAGAAGAAAAACAAATATCTAGTCAGCAAACTGAAGCCAGTCTCAACATCCCACAAAGACAGCCAGCCACAGCAGGAGAGAGATAGAGGCAGGAATTAAATCGCAGTGCATTTCGTTGACCTATTGAATAAACCAGCAATTTAACCAATGTGGATAGCTGGCGTTAATTTATATCACCCGTCCCTAAATGGGCTTTAGGAAGCTGTTAGGAAGATTGTTGACATTCTGTGCGGTTCAAACCGGAATGCATTATGATTGAATACCCCGAAGTGGACAGAAACATGGCACACCTTCTCCCGAGACAAAATGAACAAACAAACAGCACCTCAGACTTTAAAAGCAACAGTGGCAACATTCTCTTTAGTGTTGTAATAAAAGTGTTTTTTGTTTTTTAATGTTATTATAATATTCTAATTTGCCTACTTTAGACTGTAATAAATGTTATAAGATCTTTAAAAGAACATTTTATTTTTTTAACTTAACCTTAACCGACTAGAGATAGAAGAAGTTAAAAATAAAAGCTCTCGCCGTTACCTCCCAAGCTGAGCTCTGATTGGGCGAAATACAAGAAGTGAAAGTGGATAAACCTCACCCACTTATTGTGGAGGCCCACCATTGGAGGAGCATAGGTGTGGGCGTGACCCAGCAGTAGAAAAATACTCCTATTTTTGTTTGATAGTGTTTCCTCATGTTTTTGTGTCGATGCTGTTGAATGTAATTGTATGTATTTACTCTAGCTAGTGAATGTAACTATGTATTTACTCTAGCTAGTGAATGTAACTGTGTGTATTTACTCTAGCTAGTGATGTAACTATGTATTTACTCTAGCTAGTGAATGTAACTATGTATTTACTCTAGCTAGTGAATGTAACTGTGTGTATTTACTCTAGCTAGTGAATGTAACTATGTATTTACTCTAGCTAGTGAATGTAACTATGTATTTACTCTAGCTAGTGAATGTAACTGTGTGTATTTACTCTAGCTAGTGAATGTAACTGTGTGTATTTACTCTAGCTAGTGAATGTAACTGTGTGTATTTACTCTAGCTAGTGATGTAACTATGTATTTACTCTAGCTAGTGAATGTAACTGTGTGTATTTACTCTAGCTAGTGAATGTAACTGTGTGTATTTACTCTAGCTAGTGAATGTAACTGTGTGTATTTACTCTAGCTAGTGAATGTAACTGTGTGTATTTACTCTAGCTAGTGAATGTAACTGTGTGTATTTACTCTAGCTAGTGAATGTAACTATATATTTACTCTAGCTAGTGAATGTAACTGAATGTATTTACTCTAGCTAGTGAATGTAACTGTGTGTATTTACTCTAGCTAGTGAATGTAACTGTGTGTATTTACTCTAGTTAGTGAATGTAACTGTATGTATTTACTCTAGCTAGTGAATGTAACTGTGTGTATTTACTCTAGCTAGTGAATGTAACTGTGTGTATTTACTCTAGCTAGTGAATGTAACTGTGTGTATTTACTCTAGCTAGTGAATGTATCTGTGTGTATTTACTCTAGCTAGTGAATGTAACTGTGTGTATTTACTCTAGCTAGTGAATGTAACTATGTATTTACTCTAGCTAGTGAATGTAACTGTGTGTATTTACTCTAGCTAGTGAATGTAACTGTGTGTATTTACTCTAGCTAGTGAATGTAACTGTGTGTATTTACTCTAGCTAGTGAATGTAACTGTATGTATTTACTCTAGCTAGTGAATGTAACTGTGTGTATTTACTCTAGCTAGTGAATGTAACTGTGCGTATTTACTCTAGCTAGTGAATGTAACTGTGTGTATTTACTCTAGCTAGTGAATGTAACTATGTATTTACTCTAGCTAGTGAATGTAACTGTGTGTATTTACTCTAGCTAGTGAATGTAACTGTGTGTATTTACTCTAGCTAGTGAATGTAACTACGTATTTACTCTAGCTAGTGAATGTAACTGTGTGTATTTACTCTAGCTAGTGAATGTAACTGAATGTATTTACTCTAGCTAGTGAATGTAACTGTATGTATTTACTCTAGCTAGTGAATGTAACTATGTATTTACTCTAGCTAGTGAATGTAACTGAATGTATTTACTCTAGCTAGTGAATGTAACTGTATGTATTTACTCTAGCTAGTGGATGTAACTGTGTGTATTTACTCTAGCTAGTGAATGTAACTATGTATTTACTCTAGCTAGTGAATGTAACTATGTATTTACTCTAGCTAGTGAATGTAACTGAATGTATTTACTCTAGCTAGTGAATGTAACTGTATGTATTTACTCTAGCTAGTGAATGTAACTATGTATTTACTCTAGCTAGTGAATGTAATTGTGTGTATTTACTCTAGCTAGTGAATGTAACTGAATGTATTTACTCTAGCTAGTGAATGTAACTGTAGGTATTTACTCTAGCTAGTGGATGTAACTGTGTGTATTTACTCTAGCTAGTGGATGTAACTGTGTGTATTTACTCTAGCTAGTGAATGTAACTATGTATTTACTCTAGCTAGTGAATGTAACTGTGTGTATTTACTCTAGCTAGTGAATGTAACTGTGTGTATTTACTCTAGCTAGTGAATGTAACTGTATGTATTTACTCTAGCTAGTGAATGTAACTGTGTGTATTTACTCTAGCTAGTGAATGTAACTATGTATTTACTCTAGCTAGTGAATGTAACTGTGTGTATTTACTCTAGCTAGTGAATGTAACTGTGTGTATTTACTCTAGCTAGTGAATGTAACTGAATGTATTTACTCTAGCTAGTGAATGTAACTATGTATTTACTCTAGCTAGTGAATGTAACTGTGTGTATTTACTCTAGCTAGTGAATGTAACTGTGTGTATTTACTCTAGTTAGTGAATGTAACTGTATGTATTTACTCTAGCTAGTGAATGTAACTATGTATTTACTCTAGCTAGTGAATGTAACTGTGTGTTTTTACTCTAGCTAGTGAATGTAACTGTGTGTATTTACTCTAGCTAGTGAATGTAACTATGTATTTACTCTAGCTAGTGAATGTAACTGTGTGTATTTACTCTAGCTAGTGAATGTAACTATGTATTTACTCTAGCTAGTGAATGTAACTGAATGTATTTACTCTAGCTAGTGAATGTAACTGTATGTATTTACTCTAGCTAGTGAATGTAACTGTGTGTATTTACTCTAGCTAGTGAATGTAACTGTGTGTATTTACTCTAGCTAGTGGATGTAACTATGTATTTACTCTAGCTAGTGGATGTAACTGTGTGTATTTACTCTAGCTAGTGAACGTAACTGTGTGTATTTACTCTAGCTAGTGAATGTAATTATGTATTTCCTCTAGCTAGTGAATGTAATTGTGTGTATTTACTCTAGCTAGTGAATGTAACTGAATGTATTTACTCTAGCTAGTGAATGTAACTGTAGGTATTTACTCTAGCTAGTGGATGTAACTGTGTGTATTTACTCTAGCTAGTGGATGTAACTGTGTGTATTTACTCTAGCTAGTGAATGTAACTATGTATTTACTCTAGCTAGTGAATGTAACTGTGTGTATTTACTCTAGCTAGTGAATGTAACTGTGTGTATTTACTCTAGCTAGTGAATGTAACTGTATGTATATACTCTAGCTAGTGAATGTAACTGTGTGTATTTACTCTAGCTAGTGAATGTAACTATGTATTTACTCTAGCTAGTGAATGTAACGGTGTGTATTTACTCTAGCTAGTGAATGTAACTGTGTGTATTTACTCTAGCTAGTGAATGTAACTGAATGTATTTACTCTAGCTAGTGAATGTAACTGTGTGTATTTACTCTAGCTAGTGAATGTAACTGTATGTATTTACTCTAGCTAGTGAATGTAACTGTGTGTATTTACTCTAGCTAGTGAATGTAACTGTGTGTATTTACTCTAGCTAGTGAATGTAACTATGTATTTACTCTAGCTAGTGAATGTAACTGTATGTATTTACTCTAGCTAGTGAATGTAACTGTGTGTATTTACTCTAGCTAGTGAATGTAACTATGTATTTACTCTAGCTAGTGAATGTAACTGTGTGTATTTACTCTAGCTAGTGAATGTAACTGTGTGTATTTACTCTAGCTAGTGAATGTAACTATGTATTTACTCTAGCTAGTGAATGTAACTGTGTGTATTTACTCTAGCTAGTGAATGTAACTGTGTGTATTTACTCTAGCTAGTGAATGTAACTGTGTGTATTTACTCTAGCTAGTGAATGTAACTATGTATTTACTCTAGCTAGTGAATGTAACTGAATGTATTTACTCTAGCTAGTGAATGTAACTGTATGTATTTACTCTAGCTAGTGAATGTAACTGTGTGTATTTACTCTAGCTAGTGAATGTAACTGTGTGTATTTACTCTAGCTAGTGGATGTAACTATGTATTTACTCTAGCTAGTGGATGTAACTGTGTGTATTTACTCTAGCTAGTGAATGTAACTGTGTGTATTTACTCTAGCTAGTGAATGTAACTGTGTGTATTTACTCTAGCTAGTGAATGTAACTGTATGTATTTACTCTAGCTAGTGGATGTAACTATGTATTTACTCTAGCTAGTGAATGTAACTATGTATTTACTCTAGCTAGTGAATGTAACTGTGTGTATTTACTCTAGCTAGTGAATGTAACTGTGTGTATTTACTCTAGCTAGTGAATGTAACTGTGTGTATTTACTCTAGCTAGTGAATGTAACTATGTATTTACTCTAGCTAGTGAATGTAACTGTGTGTATTTACTCTAGCTAGTGAATGTAACTGTGTGTATTTACTCTAGCTAGTGAATGTAACTGTATGTATTTACTCTAGCTAGTGAATGTAACTGTGTGTATTTACTCTAGCTAGTGAATGTAACTGTGTGTATTTACTCTAGCTAGTGAATGTAACTGTGTGTATTTACTCTAGCTAGTGAATGTAACTGTGTGTATTTACTCTAGCTAGTGAATGTAACTATGTATTTACTCTAGCTAGTGAATGTAACTGTGTGTATTTACTCTAGCTAGTGAATGTAACTGTGTGTATTTACTCTAGCTAGTGAATGTAACTGTATGTATTTACTCTAGCTAGTGAATGTAACTGTGTGTATTTACTCTAGCTAGTGAATGTAACTGTGTGTATTTACTCTAGCTAGTGGATGTAACTGTGTGTATTTACTCTAGCTAGTGAATGTAACTGTGTGTATTTACTCTAGCTAGTGAATGTAACTATGTATTTACTCTAGCTAGTGAATGTAACTGTATGTATTTACTCTAGCTAGTGAATGTAACTATGTATTTACTCTAGCTAGTGAATGTAACTATGTATTTACTCTAGCTAGTGAATGTAACTGTATGTATTTACTCTAGCTAGTGAATGTAACTGTGTGTATTTACTCTAGCTAGTGAATGTAACTGAATGTATTTACTCTAGCTAGTGAATGTAACTATGTATTTACTCTAGCTAGTGAATGTAACTATTTATTTACTCTAGCTAGTGAATGTAACTATGTATTTACTCTAGCTAGTGAATGTAACTATTTATTTACTCTAGCTAGTGAATGTAACTGTATGTATTTACTCTAGCTAGTGAATGTAACTGTGTGTATTTACTCTAGCTAGTGAATGTAACTGTGTGTATTTACTCTAGCTAGTGAATGTAACTATGTATTTACTCTAGCTAGTGAATGTAACTGTGTGTATTTACTCTAGCTAGTGAATGTAACTGTGTGTATTTACTCTAGCTAGTGAATGTAACTGTATGTATTTACTCTAGCTAGTGAATGTAACTGTGTGTATTTACTCTAGCTAGTGAATGTAACTGTGTGTATTTACTCTAGCTAGTGGATGTAACTGTGTGTATTTACTCTAGCTAGTGAATGTAACTGTGTGTATTTACTCTAGCTAGTGAATGTAACTGTGTATTTACTCTAGCTAGTGAATGTAACTGTGTGTATTTACTCTAGCTAGTGAATGTAACTGTGTGTATTTACTCTAGCTAGTGAATGTAACTGTATGTATTTACTCTAGCTAGTGAATGTAACTGTGTGTATTTACTCTAGCTAGTGGATGTAACTGTGTGTATTTACTCTAGCTAGTGAATGTAACTGTGTGTATTTACTCTAGCTAGTGAATGTAACTATGTATTTACTCTAGCTAGTGAATGTAACTGTATGTATTTACTCTAGCTAGTGAATGTAACTATGTATTTACTCTAGCTAGTGAATGTAACTATGTATTTACTCTAGCTAGTGAATGTAACTGTATGTATTTACTCTAGCTAGTGAATGTAACTGTGTGTATTTACTCTAGCTAGTGAATGTAACTGAATGTATTTACTCTAGCTAGTGAATGTAACTATGTATTTACTCTAGCTAGTGAATGTAACTATTTATTTACTCTAGCTAGTGAATGTAACTATGTATTTACTCTAGCTAGTGAATGTAACTATTTATTTACTCTAGCTAGTGAATGTAACTGTATGTATTTACTCTAGCTAGTGAATGTAACTGTATGTGTCTACTCTACCAAGTGGTTTCAGTAAAACTTGAATTCTGCGTAAAAATGGCTTCTAAACCATTATTAGATATGTAGTTAACCCTTAGTTAACTTGTTTCAATAGAAACATTACAATACTTTTTATATTTGGTTCCAGGTGGATCCTTATTGAATAGTTAACATTCATAATTGAGTTTGACCTAAACAAACCCTGTTGTAGTGATTATGAACCGTTCATAAGCAGAACGTAATATACCGTGAGTGACTTCAATCTATTGTACAGGTCTATGCCCCACTGGACAATTCTCATTGTTGTTTTGTTCTCTACAAAGTTAACAAATGTTGTGGACTTTGACTTACCTTGTAAACACAGGGTGTGGGGGTAAGGGGTGGAGTGAGCGGTGGTGAGGGGTGGAGATGAAACCATAGAACCACCAACTCCTAAATTTGCTACATATCATACCCCAGTTCCAGATCGACCAGTCCCCTTCACCCTATAGTTTCCCTTATCAAGGATCAGGGGTCAGTTTGGAGTAGGGTGCTGTTAGTTCTAGAATGTCTCTTAGCTGTCGGTCACCACATGCAAATACAGCATCTACAACCATGCTATACACATTAGCATGCTATCACATACACCAGCCAGCCACGTCACATAGCCACAGTCATGGAACACACACACACACACACACACACACACACACACACACACACACACACCCGCGCACACACAGAGACATAATATTTACAGTAAGGAGCACAGAGTACCTACTGAAGCCCCTTTCTGGTTTTGGGTTCAGCTGAACTGTGTGTGTGTGTGTGTGTGTCTGTTTCACTGGACAACACAAGCGAACCCACCCCTGAACAGCAGAGAGAACCCTGGGTAGTGGTTAGGGATAGAGGTCAGCATTTAGGGGTCGTGGGGAGTAGGAGGGATCGCGTGGCATCTTTAGTTTAGTGCATTTGACAAGTAAGGCTTCCCCAAGGGGGCGGAGACCATAGAATTAGAGGGTTCTATGTGACTAAACACTCAGAAATATTTGTCTGATGTAAGAGCAATTCTCATCTCGTCTTCTTTCTAATATAGTAACATTCATTTGGAGATTTAGCACACCTGTAGGCAGAGCAGAGCAGGGTGGCATCCATAACTCTGTTTAGAACAAATCTGTCATTTAGAACCTTTCCATTCTGAGCTCTAGTAACGCAGCAACAGGGGCTTGTGGGGGAGGGATGGGGGGGGTGGGGGGTGATTCATAGAGTGGGATGGAGCAAAATAAGTCACAAACACACTCCACTGGTAAGACCCTGAAGGGGACACAAATACAAGGTGTAAAAGCGTACACACACGCACGCATGCACACACACAGCCCCCCAAAAACACACACACGTGCACACACAGATGAAGGCACTATTGCAAGCAAAGTCCAATTACTATGTGACACAAAAAACCCATCAGCCCCCCATTCCCAGATAGAGACTGGAGAGGCCGGTGTGTGTCTAAGAGTGTCTGTGTGTGTGTAGCTAGTTTCCTCTCTGTGAGATGAGAGAAGCAGCAGACACCTGGACCAGTGACAGGAAGTGACCTTGGCTCAGCGCTCTGACAGCTTCCCGTGTGTGTGTGGTGAACCAGGAAATGCTGACTCGTCGCTCCCAGTCTGTCATCACTCTGGACTGTCTATAGTGAGAGGAAAATACCTTCACTGTATGCCCATCACCAAATCAACCCCAAGACCCCGCCCACTGTTTCTGATTGGTAGTCTACAGCTTTCCTCCATAGGATCATACTTCCTTTGGAACTCAATGACGTTTTTAAATAAGTAACAAGGGACCCACACAAACATTCACATGGACGCACTCACTCACTCGCACGCACGCAGGCAGCCGGCAGTAGGCAGTACATTCAGTTGTTAACAACAGTAACATCTATCAATTCTCTCGGAAACATCCGTCCATCTGTCCATCATTCCTTTCTTCTCAGAAATCCATTGGGTCTTCCTCCGCTAGCGCTCTCTTAGCCCCTCCCTTTGGATCCATCCAATCATCATCATCAGCCGTGGGGGGTACCAGCCCTGACCCGTCAAC
>NW_027258750.1:0-22500 GCF_045791955.1 Oncorhynchus clarkii lewisi | reverse complement strand
TATAGATAGTCTATTTCTTAAACCATAGAGTATATAGATAGAGTCTATATCTTACACCATAGAGTATATAGCCTATATCTTAAACCATAGAGTATATAGATAGTCTATTTCTGAAACTATACAGTATATAGATAATCTATATCTTAAACCATAGAGTATATAGATAGTCTATATCTGAAACCATAGAGTATATAGATAGTCTATATCTGAAACCATAGAGTATATAGTCTATATCTTAAACCATAGAGTAAAAAGATAGAGTCTATATCTGACATCATAGAGTATATAGATACTCTATATCTGAAATGATAGAGTATATAGATAGAGTCTATGTCTTAAACCATATAGTATATAGATAGAGTCTATATCTGAAACCATAGAGTATATAGTCTATATCTTAAACCATAGATTATATTGATAGAGTCTATATCTGAAACCATAGAGCATATAGTCTATATCTTAAACCATAGAGTATATAGATAGAGTCTATATCTGAAACCATAGAGTATATAGATAGAGTCTATATCTGAAACCATAGAGTATATAGTCTATATCTTAAACCATAGAGTATATAAATAGAGTCTATATCTTAAACCATAGAGTATATAAATAGAGTCTATATCTTAAACCATAGAGTATATAGATAGAGTCTATATCTGAAACCATAGAGTATATAGTCTATATCTTAAACCATAGAGTATATAGATAGTATATATCTTAAACCATAGAGTATATAGATAGAGTCTATATCTTAAACCATGGAGTATATAGATAGAGTCTATATATTAAACCATAGAGTATATAGTCTATATCTGAAACCATAGAGTATATAGATAGTCTATAGCTGAAACCATAGAGCATATAGAGTCTATATCTTAGACCATAGAGTATATATATAGAGTCTATATCTGAAACCATAGAGTATATAGATAGAGTCTATATCTGAAACCACAGACATACATAGAGAGTCCAACCAACCAGAAATCAAACTCTTGAGGGCAAATGATGTCATTTGCACCGAATAGGGCATGGACGTGTGTGTGTGTGTGTGTGTGTTTGTGTGTGTGTGTGTATCTGTGTGTCCATGTGTGTGTGTGTGTGTGTGTGTGTGTGTGTGTGTGTGTGTGTGTGTGTGTGTGTGTGTGTGTGTGTGTGTGTGTGTGTACTCACAGAGACGTATGCAGTAAGGCAGGTGATGAGGGAAACAGTAATAGCATAGGGTATAGAGGTGTTGGGACTCTTGGCTTCCTCTCCTGTAGTAGCGATTATGTCAAACCCTATGAAGGCATAGAAACATGTTGCTGCTCCCTGCATCACCTGGTATAAACACACACAGAAGAGACAGTGGTTAAAGGTTAAAGGCTGTGTTAAAACACAATCACTTTTGGCATTATGATTCCACCAACAGTTGAGCTCGAGTTAGCCACTAGTTAGCAATGTTGCTATCTAAACCTAGCTAGTAAACTAGGAGAAGTTGACTAGTTGAATATCAAAATTCATTGCATATCTGCATGCCTACCAATGTATGTGTGTAATAGCATGTGCATATGTACAGTGGGGAGAACAAGTATTTGATACACTGCCGATTTTGCAGGTTTTCCTACTTACAAAGCATGTAGAGGTCTGTAATTTTTATCATAGGTACACTTCAACTGTGAGAGACGGAATCTAAAACGAAAATCCAGAAAATCACATTGTATGATTTTTAAGTAATTAATTTGCATTTTATTGCATAACATAAGTATTTGATACATCAGAAAAGCAGAACTTAATATTTGGTACAGAAACCTTTGTTTGCAATTACAGAGATCGTACGTTTCCTGTAGTTCTTGACCAGGTTGCACACACTGCAGCAGGGATTTTGGCCCACTCCTCCATACTGGCTAGGCCACTCCAGGACCTTGAGATGCTTCTTACGGAGCCACTCCTTAGTTGCCTTAGTTGTGTGTTTCGGGTTGTTGTCATGCTGGAAGACCCAGCCACAACCCATCTTCAATGCTCTTACTGAGGGAAGGAAGTTGTTGGCCAAGATCTCGCGATACATGGCCCCACCCCATCCTCCCCTCAATACGGTGCAGTCGTCCTGTCCCCTTTGCAGAAAAGCATCCCCAAAGAATGATGTTTCCACCTCCATGCTTCACGGTTGGGATGGTGTTCTTGGGGTTGTACTCATCCTTCTTCTTTCTCCAAACACGGCGAAAGAAAAAAAAAGCTCTATTTTTGTCTCATCAGACCACATGACCTTCTCCCATTCCTCCTCTGGATCATCCAGATCATTGTCAACGTCAGACGGGCCTGGACATGCGCTGGCTTGAGCAGGGGAACCTTGCGTGCGCTGCAGGATTTTAATCCATGACGATGTAGTGTGTTACTAATGGTTTTCTTTGAGACTGTGGTCCCAGCTCTCTTCAGGTCATTGACCAGGACCTACCATGTAGTTCTGGGCTGATCCCTCACCTTCCTCATGATCATTGATGCCCCACAAGGTGAGATCTTGCATGGAGCCCCAGACCGAGGGTGATTGACCGTCATCTTGAACTTCTTAAATTTTTTAATAATTGCGCCAACAGTTGTTGCCTTCTCACCAAGCTGCTTGCCTATTGTCCTGTAGCCCATCCCAGCCTTGTGCAGGTCTACAATTTTATTCCAGATGTCCTTACACAGCTCTCTGGTCTTGGCCATTGTGGAGAGGTTGGAGTCTGTTTGATTGTGTGTGTGGATAGGTGTCTTTTATACAGGTAACGAGTTCAAACAGGTGCAGTTAGTACAGGTAATGAGTGGAGAACAGGAGGGCTTCTTAAAGAAAAACTAACAGGTCTGTGAGAGCCGGAATTCTTACTGGTTGGTAGGTGATCAAATACTTGTGTCATGCAATAAAATGCAAATTAATTACTTAAAAATCATACAATGTGTTTTTCTGGATTTGTGTTTTAGATTCCGTCTCTCACAGTTGAAGTGTACCTATGATAAAAATTACAGACCTCTACATGCTTTGTAAGTAGGAAAACCTGCAAAATCGGCAGTGTATCAAATACTTGTTCTCCCCAATGTATATAAGTCTGTTTGTGTTTCTCACCCCTGACCACCCGAAGGGTAAGAACCTTCCATCGTCCCAGTTGTGTCCGTTGATGAAGAAGAGTCCGGCCACCATCATGAAGACCCACACCATCAGGTTGATCACATTCAACACATTATTAAACCCTACTGAGTTCTTCACCCCCAGGGCCACGATCACTGTCACTATTACTGCTATCAGCAGGGCCAGAAGGTCTGGGTACGACTGCTCTCCTTTACCTAGAGAGGGAGTGGAGGGAGGGGAGGAAGGAGGGAGGGAGGGAGGGAAAGAGTGGGGGGGCAGAGGGGAGAGGGGGAAGGAGAGAGTGAGTTGGAGCAAAGGGGAGAGCGAGGGAGGAAGGGAGGGAGGGGTGGAGGGAGGGAGGGAGGGAGATACACACCACACCGAGAGGTAAACATTCATTTTTTATTTAACCTTGATTTAACCAGGAAAAGCCCATTGAGACCCAGAGTCTCTTTTTCAAGGGAGACCTGGCCAAGAAGGCAGCAACAATCAATACATTACATAATTAAAACATACAACAATACAATACAACAACATGATCCAGCCTAACAAAAGCATTTTACACTACTCTGTAACAGAGTCTCCCATGAAGAAAATGCATTAATTCAGTGGCACTAACATATCTAGAAGAAGCATGGATTGTAAGACTATTCCGTGCCTCTGGTGCACAAGATGAGAAGGCAGTCTTGCATAATACTGTAAATGTCCTGGGGACTTTAAGTAGCAACCACCTAGCAGACCGGGTATGGAAACTGCTGGTGGTGAAGGAGACCAGACTAAAGGTGCTCTGTAGATGAACACATACAAATGTAGCTTTCTGAGCATGTAACCAACCTACCATTTGGTACAAGGTACAATGGCGGGTGAGTGAAGAACTTGGCATTTGTAATAAAGCGGCTGCATGCATATATAACAAGTCACCATAATCAATTACAGAGAGAAAGGTGGCCTGAACAAGCTTCTTTCTAGCCATAAGTCGGAAGCAAGCCTTATTACCAAAATAAAAACCCAAGATTATCCATATGAACTTTAAAGGACAACTTGTCATCCAACCATATACCTAGGTATTTGTAGGATGACACTTTTTCAATGGATAAGTCACCAGATGTGGCAATGCTCACCTTCTCTGGCTGAGTGCGAGCTCTGATACAGGTCATTCATTTAGTTTTTTGCACATTGAAGACCAGTTTGAGACCATAAAGTGAGGCCTGCAGTGACTGAAAAGCAGTCTGGAGCTCTTCAACAGCCTGAACCAGAGAAGGAGCACATGAATATATGACTGTATCATCTGCATATAGATGTAACTTTGCTGGTTGCATCCCATTTCCCAAATCATGAAAACAAATTGAGAACAACACAGGAGCTAAAATGGAACCCTGGGGCACACGTCTATTAATCTCAACAAAGCTAGACTTGTGACTGTCAGTATATACATATTGTGTTCTACCAGAAAGATAGTTCTTAAACCAATTTACTGCCCCTTCACTGAGACCAATGTTACTGAGTCTAGCTAGCAACATGGCCAACTGAATCGAATGCCTTTGATATATCAACAAACAGAGCAGCACAATGCTGCATTTTATCAAGTGCATTTATGAGGTAATTTGCAACTTCTATAGCTGTAGTTGTGGTGCTGTGCCCCATTCTAAAGCTAGACTGAACCCCTCTTAGGGCTGTTGCGGTGACCATATTACCGCCACACCGGTGGTCACGAGTCATGAAGGCAGTCAAATTCCACAAGACCGTTTAGTCAGGGTAATTAGTCTTCTCCAAGCTCTGATGTTGCTGATGGTCATTAGTAGCCTACCAAAATTGCTAACTACCTGGTACTCAGCACTCTATTGTCCCTGTAATCACTCTGACATTAATGCAAATGTATTCGAAAATGTAATCAAACACTTCATGAGAGCCCATGAGCTCATGTTGCGCAACATTTCTATAGGCTATGCAAATGCAGTAGAAAACAGAGTGATGGCTTCTATTAAAAAGAGAAGGATCCCATCAGATTTCTATAGGCTAGGCCTACTATATTTATTTCTGAACTTTACTAATATTAAGCACATTGCTTCTCTTTACAACAGGAGTATAGCCCACCTGGCTGGCATGAAAATAAACTACGGGGAAAGTGTCCTCCATTCGCTATATAACTGTATATATGACATATTTTTCCGCTGACCCTTTTCCGGTACAGGGCCGGTGGGAAAGTTAATCCATTATGCACCTCAGAATTGGATAAGGACGCGCGCAGTTGCGGCCCTGATGTGCTTATCTTCACTTGTAGCCTGCGAGAAAGACCCGATCACGTGATGGAGAGCCGTGTGAGTGAGAGATGCTTCGGATTGCACACTCAGGGAGAAGGGCACAACGCAGCACTCCGGGCTGCAAAAGCCATGGATTTTTTTAGGGTGCATTATGGCCACAAAGGGGATGCCGTCGTGAAATTCAAGGCATTAATAAGTGCTGGTCAAATTGTGAATGAGAGACTGATGAAGTGTGTACAGACGGAGCAAAAAACAAAGCAGAGCTAATGCCTTTCAAGCGACTTTTGTCAAATCTTCATTTGAGTCACATCATGCAGCCTTACAATGTATTAAAAATCAGAACATACAGGCCAACATTTATATCACAACTAAAGGTACATAAATAACTCTAAATTAAGCATATAAGAGTACCTATTTCTTTGTTAACCGCTCAACACAGAATAGCTGCATATGTGCACTCCCTCAAATTGTTTGGGAGTTTAGAGATAGGATGATAGTTATTAGATCTGAGGGATCTCCACCCTTTAGCAGTGGGAGGACATAAGCTGATCTCCAAATGGTGGGAATGGAATTGGTCAAGAGACTCAAGTTGAAAATGTGAGCCACAGGTTCGGTAATAATACCAGCTGCTATCTTTAAGAGGTAGGGGCCCAGGTTGTCTGGACCTGCAGACTTTTTAGTGTCTATTGCCTCTAGTGCTTTATAGACCTCAGCATAAGAAACAGGCTAAAATGGATTCACACGAGGGCTTATATAATAGTTTACTGTAACAGAGCTTACATTAGATGCCTGGGCCCCACCATTATCAAAAACTGAACCAGCAGAAAACACATGAAAGCACACTGTCAACAGTCATGCACCGTGCCAACAGTGTGTGAGTGTGTGTGTGTGCGCGCATGCGTGCATGTGTGTGTGCATGTGTGTGAGCAGAGGGAATGGATGGCAGGCTAGATGGCCAGCTGTTGGAAAGTTCCCATTTCCTTTTCCTGTCAGAGAGATTTTGTCTCCCTCTGTCTGTTTCCACAGTTCCTAGGCTGTCACACAACTGTCACAACCCTGTAACATAACCCTCTCTACAATCCACAAACAGAAAAACTATCACAACCCGGTAGCATAACCATCGCTACAATCCACAAACAGAAAAACTATCACAACCCGGTAGCATAACCCTCGCTACAATCCACAAACAGAAAAACTATCACAACCCGGTAGCATAACCCTCACTACAATCCACAAAGTAGTGATCATCTGTTTTGTTGAGGAATGAGCTTTCACTGTCTGTTCCTATACTGCTAGCCACTCTAGACGTCAGGCTCACATTCAGGAAGGTGAACCCTACTGACTTGTATTATTACTCTAACTGTCAGAAAGGCATGGCTGTTCAACGCACTACATTTCTACGCTGGACACAGCCCAGGTCTCAGGGAAGACTATGTCACAGCTACTGGAAACACCACACACACCCACACAGATATATAGCACACACCCTCCTCCCTTCTCCACCCCCTCCCTCCCCTCTCCTCCCCCTCCAGACTCACCCAGGCCGTTGAGTGTTCCGATGTGTGTGGTCATAAACGTAGAGATGCTTTTATTGGCTAGTGAGTCCGCCATGCTGCTGAGAGCAGACGCCCCCGCGGCTGTGCCAATCAAGTACTCCAGGATCAGGTTCCAGCCAATGAAAAAGGCCACACACTCCCCCACTGTCACGTAGCTGTAGGTGTAGGCTGAGCCTGTTGTCTTGGGAACACGAACCCCAAATTCAGCATAACACACTCCTGAAGGGGAGACGCACAAATATCACGTAGCTGTCGGTGTGTGTGTGTGTGTGTGTGTGTGTGTGTGTGTGTGTGCACGTGTGTGTGTGTGTGTGTGTATGTGCGCGTGTGTGTGTGCGTGTGTGTGTGTACCTGATAGTATAGAGGCGACAGCAGCGATGATGAAGGAGACGATGACGCCAGGTCCGGCCATCTCCTTAGCAACCAGCCCAGAGACCACGTACATCCCCGTGCCAACGCAGCTTCCCACCCCTAGTGACACCAGGTCTACCGTGGACAACACCCTCGCTAGTTTGGTGCCATGGCTGCTGGTACCACCTGTACACACACACTTACATTAGCATACAAACACACACCTTAACATACATGTTAATATAACCCACACACTGTATATCCACACATACTGTATACCCACACATATACAACCCCCCCCCAACACACAGATACATACACACACATTCCCACCTTCATTCACGCCCCTAGAGGCCCCCCTGTGAACACCTACCTGTCCCAGAGTCCAACATGCTCTCTACTGGTTTGGTCCTGAGGACTCTGGAGGTGAAGGAGTGCCATCCTGCCCGCCACTGGACACGCTGCAGCTTACCACTCAGACCTGACATACTGAGGTCACAGGTCAGTGGTTAGAGGTCAAGGGTCAAGAGAGGACTTCAGCTTTTTTCTCTATTTTGTCCTCTGATGTTCACTTTTTCCACTCTCGAAAATAACGCTTATCCTTGTGAAGACGGACGGACTGGGTGAGAGGATGGGAGGAAGAAAGTGTCTTCTCTCTGGTAGTCAGGTGAGGGGGGGGGGGTCAGCAGTTCCTCATGGTGATATAGAAGTGTTGTCTGTTGTCTAAGGTGTCAATCTGTAACAGAAAAGCCCATGTTTTTACACATACAATACAGCTGACAACATATGACACCATGTCTGTGTCTTGTCCACAGCTGTTTGACAGTTACAGTCACATTGGGGAAGATATGACTGGTTATCCATCTTTTACTGTAAACACACACACACACACACACACATACACACAGCGAGATGTGTGTTCCAGAATGAGTTTCTACCTGAAAACAGAGAGCTAATTATCAGATGGTCCTTGTAAACCTGTTGTTATAGCAACCATCTCATTACACCACGCCAAATATGACAGTTCATATCCGTCTGTATGTGTATGTGTGTGTACATGCGTGTGTTCCAGATGACTGTGTTGTGCTGTAACTTCCTGAGTCATCACCACTTCCTGATTAGATCTGACCTGAGATGAACTCAGAGCTGATGGACTGTAAGGACTCAACTCCTCCACTCCCCCCAATCTGACAGAACACATTGTTCTGTTACAGACCCACACAAGCACACACAATATAATTACAGCCATAGACAAATAATGACAGGGTCGTGCGTCCCAAATGGCACCCTATTCCCGATATAGTGCCCTACCTTAGTCCAGAGTACTGGTCAAAAGTAGAGCCCTATAGAGGAAACAGGGCTCTATTTGAGACATAGTCAAGGATTCAACCTTCGATCAACCCCCTGTCCTCCGCCCAGTTAGTCAACGACTGCACTCATAGAAGATGATTGAGTAAAACCATTTGGTCTAAAGTGAACAGGAGTTAATACACAGTCAGTATGTGCGTCCCGGGTAGGAAAATAACCTGCTCTGATGACTGCTATTACTGACAACCTCTTTCCCTCTTTCAATGAGCTTTCTCTTTCTTATTTCTCTATTATTCCCCCTCTGTCTGCTCTCAGGAAGAGAAGTCATTTATGTAAAGTGGGCCAACGCACCTCTCAATCATCGAGCACTACTCAATCATCGAACACACACACACACACACACACACACACACACACACACACACACACACACACACACACTACACACACACGCCTCTCAGTTATCAACCAATTAAACGAGGCCTGCAATTACCCAGCTGTTTAACCACAGTGGTTGTATGAGTGTGTGTGTGTGTGCGTGTGCGTGCGCACGTGTGTATGTGTGTGTGTGTATGCGTGTGTGTGTGTGTGTGTGTGTGTGTGTGTGTGTGTGTATGTGTATGTGTGTGCGTTTCAGTTTAACCACAAAGCAAGGCACAATACAGGAGAGAGGTGGGCATGGCTATTGTCCCTGCAGAGTGTGGATAATAGAACATAAAGGATAAGAGAGGAGGGATGATGATGGAGGGATGAGCAGCGGACTGATAAAACAGCTCATCTGTTCCCATCAGACACAGTATTGATCTCAAACACAATGCAATAGGATCTGTCCTCCCTAACTAGAAGAACAGGTGTAAACAGCCCATTAAAATGTCCAGCCGTCCTCTGCCTTTCGATCGGTCCGTCTGTCAATCCATCTGTCTGCCATCTGGTTTCCTAGTCATCCACCATAATAATAAATTATTGTTATTCAATCGGCCAATCAATGAGCATGATTCGTTGTTGTAAGAGAGTGGTTAGCTGTGTGTTCCAGCCAACATTACTGTATGTCTGACTGACAGAACGTACATCCTGATTCAGCTTCTGGAACTCCGTACCTTAATAAAGCTAAGAATCGTCATTCAGTCCAATCTGGCAACCGATTCAGTCCAATCTGGCAACCGATTCAGTCCAATCTGGCAACCGGCAATGTTCTGATATGGCAACCACTGGACTTCTGAGTAGGTCAGAGTCAGAGAGAGGGTATGTCATCATTGGGTATAGGACCTGACAGGAGAAATGTTCTCTATCTCTTCCTTTCTTGCAGTCTCTCTCTCTCTTTCTCTCTCCAGTGCTGAGTTCAAGAGTGTAGTGAGAGTGTGAAAGACAGCTGGAACGCAGCCCTCCATCGCCCTCTCTCCTCTTTCCCCCTCTCTCTCCCCCCCCTCTCTCATTTCTCTGTCCCTCTATATCTGTGTTCCTTTGGATGGCCTTGTATTTGATAACCATGGTAACCATATTGCCAAACTGTGACACATATCTAAAAGGATTGGTAACCACACCAATACGCTGTACACATCCCTAGGGCCCAGAATTGATTCCGACCACATGGCCTGATCTGGTCTTCCTCTCCTCTCCCCAGTAGAAAGGATGAGACAAAAGAAGAGGAGGAGAGGAGAGTAATTATTTTAAACTACAGTTAAAGTCTGCCCATTCATTTCCTTTCATTACACATGCAGTAAGATCACAGAGATAACAGTATAATGAGAACAAACACCTCCCACACTTGACCCCCCCCCCCTCTCTCTCCCCCTCTCGCTCTCTATCTCTCTATATATTTACGTGGCCTGTTGTCTGGTAGGGGGTGTGCTGCTGATGATGGAGATGCAGATGCTCTGTGATGGTGTGTGTGTGTGTGTGTGTGGAGGTGATTGTATTAGCTTTTATGCACAGACAGGCTCTGTGACGTCAGTGAGGCTATCTCCCATTCACAAACCAAATCAGGTTGTGTGTGTTCTTGTGAGAGGGTGAGTCACACATGAAATAGAACAAGGGTTATGAGATCATCTATACACACACACACACAACAATCTATCAAGCAATCAAGCAAAGGGCACTTTGCGCAAACAAACATTTAGATATAAACAAACACACAGTATAAGGGAACACAAAACACACACACACACACACACACAGCTGCAACCTGATGTTTCATCATTACACATTACACACACATACAAACACACACCTGTTGACAGAAGGATTGATCTAAATCCATTACAAACAAGCTTATAGGGAGCAGTCGATGTTACTCCCCATGACATCTAGCCATGACAGGAGGGGAATTATTGAACTGGTATCCCCATCAGGGTTAAACTCATCTTGTGATCTTCCTTGTCATGACGGGAATGTAGCCAAACTAATACAACATAACAGGCATGACTATTATCAAGACTTCATCAACACCATATTTTAGCAATAAGGCCCGAGGGGATGGGGTATATGGCCAGTACACCACGGTTAAATGCTGTTCTTAAGCACAACTCAACTCAGAGTGCCTGGATACAGCCCTTGGCCTTGGTATATTGAGCATATACCACAAATCCCTGAGGTGCCTTATTGCTATTATAAACTGATTACCAACGTAATTAGAGCAGCAAAAATAAATGTTTTGTCTTATCCGTGGTATACGGTCTAATATACCACAGCTGTCAGCCAATCAGCATTCAGGGCTTGAACCACCCAGTTTATAATTCCTGTTAATGACTGCTGCTTTCAGCACCACGGCCAGCACCACACAGATGGAAGGAGAGAGCAGAGAGAAGGGGAGTGGGTGAGGAAGAGAGGTAGAGGAAGAAAAGGAACATGGGGAGGAATGGGTGATGGAGAGAGAGGGAGGGAGAGAGAGACAACTCTCATGACATGTCATTAGAGAGTAGCTTGTTCTCGGGCTCCAGGCTCTCTAACACACAGACCTGTCTCAACATCTCAGTGTGTGCATGTGTGTGTGTGTGTGTGTGTGTTTAAACCTCAGCCCTAAATCATTTAAATCAATGTTTCCAGCTTTTGGCTTCTCAGACAGAGAGAGAGAGAGAGAGAGAGAGGGGAATGTGTGTGAAGGCTCTGATGACAATACTGCAGTTACAGAGCTCTCTTTGATCCCTCTCTCTTTCTCTCTCTCTTTACCATCTATTTCATGCTCAAACCCAGAGAGGATGGAAAGCCATAACACAATAATATACAATAACTACCCTACCCTAACCAACCTTACCCTACACTACCCTAACCAACCTTATCCGACCCTACCTTACCCAACCTTACCCTAACCAACCTTATCCTACCCTAACCAACCTTATCCTACCCTACCCTAACCAACCCTATCCTATCCTAACCAACCTTATCCTACACTACCCTAACCAACCTTATCATACCCTACCCAACCTTACCCTACCCTAACCAACCTTATCCTACCCTACCCGAACCAACCTTATCTCACCCTACCCTAACCAACGTTATCTCACCCTACCCTAACCAAACTTATCCTACCCTACCTCACCCTACCCTAACCAACCTTATCCTACCCTAACCAACCCTATTCTACCCTAACCAACCTTATCCTACCCTAACCAACCTTATCCTACACTACCCTAACCAACCTTATCCTACCCTACCTTACCCAAACCCTACCCTAACCAACCTTATCCTACCCTAACCAACCTTATCCTACCCTACCCAACCTTACCCTACCCTACCCAACCTTACCCTACCCTACCCAACCTTACCCTACCCTAACCAACCTTATCTCACCCCTACCCTACCCAACCTTATCATACCCTACCCTAACCAACCTTATCTCACCCTACCCTAACAAACCTTATCTCACCCTACTCTAACCAACCTTATCCTACCCTACCCAAACCTTAATCCTACCCTAACAAACCTTATCCTACCCTACCCAAACCTTAATCCTACCCTAACCAACCTTATCCTACCCTACCCAAACCTTAGTCCTACCCTGCCCCAACCTTATCCTACCCTAACCAACCTTATCTCACCCTACCCTACCCGAACCTTATCCTACCTTAACCAACCTTATCCTACCCTACCCAAATCTTATCCTACCCTTACCAACCTTATCCTACCCTACCCTAACCAACATTATCCTACCCTAACCAACCTTATCCTACACTACTCTAACCAACCCTACACTACCCTATCCTACCCGATCCTTCCCTATCCTATGCTATACTAAACGAGGTGTACCTCCCAACAAATCTGCTCCCAAGAGTTTCCCCAACAGCACAAGTTCAGATGTAGCCCCCAACTCCACACGCACGCTATCATCTATAGAAAAAGACAGACTGATTCTTGCAGAGGATCGGCGTGCACCCTACACACGCAGACATGATGCTATAAATCGGATGATAAGCATCCATTTCGTACTGTCTCTCTCACTCACACACACACAGCAGAGGGTAGGTAGCCTTATATATATCTAGAGGTCCTTCTATGATAAAATAGCGATCAGATGAGATGTAGCCTTCTACGTGATGATATCAGGCAGATTTCAACATTTACTCTAGCTGTTGATAAACAAATACCTTTCTGTCGGGTAATGTAATAAGAAATCGTTTCTTCCTCTCCTCTCTCTCTGCTGGAGTCTACTGCAGCTGCAACAGGGATGCGAGTTCCCACCCCGAACACATACACATGCACACGCACATGCACGCCGAGCAGGTGTGACTCAAGAAGGAAACATTTTATCATCAAATAACAACGCGATCAACTGCAGGACACACATACACACCGCGGGTAGAATACGCCATTTTTAACACACACATAAACAATGACGACACAGACAGAGAGGGTGAGAGTGGGACAGAGATGGAGAGAAAGGACGAGAAAAAAATTCACTTACGTATTCCACCGTGATCCTGGCAGATTAGAGGATGCTCGCTCTCCTCCGGAAAGGCTCGAGCTCCATGTCGGTTGCTGCAGTGTCTCGCTCTCTCTCTCTCTCTCTCCCTCTCTCTCTCTCTCTTTCTCGCTCTCTCTGCTTCCCCCTCTCTCTTCTCCTTCTCTCCCTTCTCCTTCTCTCTCTTCAGCAGCAGCAGCATCTCGCGCATCACCAGGAGGCGGTGGGAGGCGAGAGCCTTTTAAATAATTCAGAAGCCTGTTTACACCACGTGACCAGTAATCTATTATTTAGTTATACACCCTCTCCCCTCCCGCAGCAGAATGGCACTTCGTGACGTCACTTTCGTCCTCTGAAGCGGGTCGCGGTTCCTCCGTTCAATAGCCTATCAACGGAGAGAGGCATAGGCTAGCTATATAATTTCTAAGAGCTCTTGTTTAGGTAGGCCTACTGAATTTTATCAAGTATTTTTTGATATACTAAAAGCTCCATTGATAAATTGTTTTAACTACTCCTATAGAAATGGTAGTCTGTAGTCTTCTCATCAGGAAGGTCTGATTTCTCTATTGTTAAAACAAGACCCAGATGGCAAATATAAAGACCCAGTCTATCTAAAAAACTGGAGGCCCCTTACATTTCAATGTTGTGATGCAAAAATACTAGCAAAATGTATAGCACTCCGAATTAAAAGGGTTTTTACCAGGTATTGTTTATCCTTATCAGACAGGTTTTTTTTTACATGGACAATACATTGGACATAATATAAGACAACTACTAGAAATAATAGAACATCATGAAACATAAGAAGCCAGGAATTATATTTAAAGTGGATTTTGAAAAGGCATTTGATAAAGAGACTGGATTTTATTTATAAATGCCTGGATTTTTTCAATTTCGGTAATTCTCTTATAAAATGGGTAAAAGTAACGTATAGCAACCCCAGGTGTAAAATAGTAAATAGCAGCTACTTCTCAGAGAGTTTTGAAGTTAAGTTTATTGAGTTAAATAAGGGTGTCCGCTGTCACCATATCTATTCGCTATGGCCATTGAAATGCTATTAAAATCAGATCCAATAACAATATTAGAGGATTAGAAATCCAAGGCTTAAAAACAAAAGGTGTCCATGTATGCCAACAACTCAAGCTTTATATTAATAAGTCCGCAAGCTAGATCCCTGCAATGTCTCATTGAAGATTGTCACGCCCTGACCTTAGAGAGCCGTTTTATTTCTCTATTTGGTTAGGTCAGGGTGTGATGTGGGGTGGGCATTCTATGTTTTGTTGTCTATGTCTATCGTTGTCTCTGATTGGGAATCATACTTAGGTATCCCTTTTCCTCTCCTTTCAGTGTGGGTAGTTGACTTTTGTTAGTGGCACTATAAGCCATGTAAGCTTCACGGTTGTTTCTTCGTTTGTTGTTTTGTTGGCGACATCATTGTAATAAAAGGAAAATGTGCGTTCACCACGCCGCACTTTGGTCCACTTCTTTCACCGGCCGTGACAAAGATCTAGATAATTTTTCAGTACTCTCTGGACTAAAACATAATTATGATAAGTGTGCAATATTACGTATTGGATCCTTACAAAAATACAACTTTTACATTACCCTGCAGTTTACCTGTCACATGGGCTGATGGTGAAGTAGACATACTCTGTATTCATATCACAAAATATATAAATAATCTCTCCACAAGGAATTTCAGTAGAAAACCTGTAAAAATAGACAAGATCCTGCAACCAATACCTGTCTATTTATGGAAAAATTGCCCTGATTAACTCCTTAGTCATATCTCAGTTTACTCACCTACTTATTGCGCTGCCTACTCCTGATGATTCGTTTTTCAAATCATATGAGCAAAACACATTTTGCTTTATCTGGGACTGTCGGTTCCTCTCCTTGTTCGGGCGGCGTTCGGCGGTCAACGTCACCGGTCTTCTAGCCATCGCCGATCCACCTTTCATTTTCCATTTGTTTTCTCTTGTTTTCCCACACACCTGGTTTTCATTCCCTCATTACTTGTCGTGTATTTAACCCTCTGTTCCCCCCCCATGTCTGTGTGTGTAATTGTTTACGTTTATTGTGTGACGCGTCAGGCAGTTTTTTTCCCGTGGTATTGTATTGTTGTACATTATTTTGTGTGACCAGGGCGCTATTCGCTTCTGCCTTTGGCAGGAGTGTTGTGACGCTGTTGCGTCTGACTGTTTTGCTTCTGCCAATTATAGTGTGCCTGTTCACTCATCTCTGCTCTCCTGCACCAGTTGACCAGTTGTTGCGCACCCAGTCTGACAGGGATGCTAAACCAGACAAAATAAAATGTGCCTATCTATATAATGAATATGAATTGGGTGGGTTGAGATTATTAAATATAAAAGCACTAAACCTCTCTCTAAAAGCTTCACTCATTGAAAAGTTGTATTTGAACCCTGAATGGTTCTCAAGTAGATTAACAAGAAAAGCTCATCCATTGTTTAAAAATGGCCTTTTTGCCTTTGTGCAGATTGCCATGTCTCATTTTCGATTAATTGAAAATGATACTTTTTTCAAAGTATCTCTCTTTTTCTAACAAGCATTGCAGCGTTGGATACAATTTCCATTTCATCCCCCTGAAAAGATAGAAGAAATATTACAAAAAAAATTATGGCTGAACTCAAATGTGCTGGTTAAAAAAATAACTGTATTTATGGGAAAGATGTTTGAAAAGGGTATTTTGTTCTTAAATTACATTACATTACATTGTAAATTGGAATGGTAGCATTACGTCCTTCATGGAGTCTGCTCAATCCAAGTGTACAACCAATTGATTACAGTATTACCCCAAAAATGGAAGAGGCAGGTGGCAGCGGGAGGAGGTAGGGAACTGGTCTATCTGCCCAATATAAAGGATCAAAACTGTCAGAGGAATAAAAATAGCATAAATAGGAAAGTATACCAGTTTCATTTGAGGACCAGGATGTTGACAACAGTGCCATACAGATTGCAAAATAGTTGGGAAGAGATTTTTGATGTACCGATTCCATGGTACAGGGTGTATGAGTTGATATATAAAACAACGCAGGATTCAAGACTTCGGGCTTTTCAGCTATAATTATTATATATTATTCTTGCCACCAACAAAATGTTGAGTATTTGGGGCATACAATCATCGATGCTCTGCAGATTTTGTTGTGCGGATACAGAGTCAATTGACCATTTACTTTGGTGTTGCCCTCAGGTAGCCTGTTTCTGGTCTCAGGTTCAGGAATGGCTAAAAATGCATAGCATTGATCTAAAATTGACCCAAGAAATAGTACTGTTAGGAGATCTGGAGAGACCGGGTCAGTCAATTACTAATATACTAATACTCTTAGTAAAAGTATTTATCTTCAACACGCAATCTGTAGATTCTATTCGATTAGATAGATTGAAATTGTACGTTAAACATCACAGCATAGTTGAAAGATATGTGTTGCGTAGAAACACGAAGTGGGTGGCCAGCAGAGATAGATGGGATGGGCTGAGGGAAGCTGAGGGTTGGTATGTGGAATTGGAGACAAGTGGGAGTGGAGTTGCTGTGTGAGAGATAGAATGACGGTTTTTAGAAAAGATAAATAAAAAATGACATTTGAATGACACCAAGTGGCAGTGTTTTTACAACTCCGGTTTGCCTGAGGCTGATGCCGTGCAGGTGTTTGTACTTGTTACGGATACAGTTATCCTGTGTGTGTATCCTGTGTGTGTTTCTTTTCTCTCCTTCTCCCCTCACAGGTGAAAATCATCACTCCCCAATCAGTCAACAATCAACCCATCAATCAGAAGACACACCTCCTCCTGTTTCCTACCCTATCACCGTTCCTTCCCCATGGTTTAAAAACCCCATCATTTGTTTGTTCAGAAGCTCAATCTTTTTGTAATGCCATGTTGGTAGATCTCTGCTCTTGATAGATTTCAGTAGCTCAATCTTTGTAATGCCATGTTGGTAGATCTCTGCTCTTGATAGATTTCAGTAGCTCAATCTTTTTGTAATGCCATGTTGGTAGATCTCTGCTCTTGATAGATTTCAGGGTAGCTCAATCTTTGTAAATGCCATGTTTGTAGATCTCGGTTCTTCACTCGCTCTCTGTGTATTAATTAACTCCTCTTTTGTTTGAGCACCTCCATAGCACTTTGTCATCACCTGTGAGTATTGTTTTGGTTATGGTGTTTGTTTGTTGCTGGTGGGAAAAGGGGGAAACCAAGACAAGTCGCCCATGGGCATACACTACCCGTAGGTGAACTTTGTTAAATACACTAGTTAGAACTGGGCGGACCACCCACTGTATTTTGGTTAGTTAGTTAGCTGTTGTTGAAATAGGCTAGTCTAGCTTAGGGGTGTTTTGAATACTTATTGTTTCTTTCCTTGGGTCCAGCTCAGCCCCTTTTTCCTGCTCCCCCCATTACCGTGTGTTTATAATAAACCCTGAGTTTGACGGTATTATTTCGGTTGTCGTGGTTATTTCGTTCACACGTACTTTGTCACAATTATAATTTACATGAGTTATGTTACGGGTCTCACTACCATCCCCCCTAGACTGTCGGGCCAAAAGGGATTCGTAACAGTACTCATAGATATACACACACTTTTATTCAAATAAACACATACAAGAACACACACATACATGAAATAGCACCAGACATGCACAAAAAACATATACAGTTGGCATTGCTGTTCTGATTTCAGTTGTCCTTGATGTCCTTTGTTTTAAATGTATAAAGAAAAATGTGCATTGTTGTTTTCTTCTGTCTTTTCCTTTCTTCTCTTTCTCTGCTACTGTATGACTCATTTCCTAGTATTTTTCTCACTTCCCCTATGCCAGGTTGTTACTACTGCTGTTACTACAAGGCCTGTGACCTACTGTAACAGTTGAGATAGTCCTGGCAGGTGTTCTTTTCTTTTTTTTAAAACATGAGGATCTGTATTTTATGGTCAGTTCACAACTCCTGGCACGAGTAATCATGATATACATGGACGTAGGAGCCGGGGGTGAAAAATGTAGAAAACACAACATGCCATTTCCAAACTTGGTTGTGCATCAACAGAGGGTGTATGAGGGTGTATGATACCCACGGAGGGACAGACAGGCAGACAGGCAGGCAGACAGACAGACAATGTTTTTAACTGTGTATGTTGCTGGTTATTATTACAGTACAATAACTGTATTACAAGTTGAAAATATTACTTTAAGTTTCAAACCATACATTATGTACAGGAGCAGTAGTAACAACCTGGCATTGGGGAAGTGAGAAAAATACTAGGAAACTAGGAGCTAGGAACGAGTACGAAATAGTTGTTTAATTGAATATATTCACATTAACAGTCACGCTGGTATTTAATACAGTATGAGTGGCCATGGCCCTAAGATGGATTGAACTGTACCAGAGGAAGTGCCCCTCTACAAGGCCACCCTTAGCTTTGTACATTTGTAAAATTCCCCCGCCAGGACAGTGAAACTAAACATCTATTTTTAAACCCTACTGTTATGAAATATTCAGTAGCCATGCTATTGCCCATAGATACAGTATGTATCTATGTGACCCCATATATTGTGTGTGTGTGTGTGTGCATTTGTGCGTGTGTGTGAGAGAGAGATGTGTCACTCAGAGAGAAGGGCAAGGTCAGACTTCCGTGCCCACTACCCAGAATCTCACGATGCAGAGCGATGAAGTCGCACAACCTGAGGGGTGAGAGTGACGACCCACACACACACACACACACACACACACACACACACACAGATCAGATTCACTCCTTATCACAACTCACTTCCATTAGAATCTCATCTCCTCTGTCTTGGTCAGATAACATGTGGGAATATTAAATATTCACAATCTCTACTGTCTGCCATTGTAGTGGAGGGGGTTCAGTGAACTACACTTGTATTAAATGCCTCAAGACTCAAGACTAAGATCTTGTGTTAGCTGCCTGGACAAATATATTATGTTAGCTCCCAGGACTAAGATCTTGTGTTAGCTGCCTGGACAAATATATTATGTTAGCTCCCAGGACTAAGATCTTGTGTTAGCTTCCAGGACAAATATCTTGTGTTAGCTCCCAGGACTAAGATCTTGTGTTAGCTGCCTGGACAAAGATCTTGTGTTAGCTGCCTGGACAAAGATCTTGTGTTAGCTTACCCTAGCTGATGATAAACAAAGAGTGTGCAAAGCTGTCATCAAAGGGTGGCAACTTTTTTGCTTACTACATGATTCCGTATGTCTTAATTCATAGTTTTGATGTCTTCACTATTATTCTACAATGTAGGAAATAGTAAAAAAAATTAAGAAAAACCCTTAAATGAGTAAGTGTGTCCAAACTTTTGACTGGTACTGTATATGTAAAATGATGTCCAGCTCACGAGGCCTCTTCTGCCTAAGGCTAAGTCCGCCACTGTGTGCAGGAGACGCAGGCTTGAATCCAGTCCATCACACTACTCTTACCTGGGTGTAAAGAGAGAAGAGGAAAAAGAGAGAGAGAAGGAGAGGAAGAGAAGAAGAGTTTCTTTGAGGCGCAACGGGTCATCACAGCCCATGATGCTCAGCGCCACTTTGAGGTGTTGCCCCCCTCTGATTATTATCTCATTAGCAGCTTCCACTGACAAACACACACAAACACAGACAGACACACAGACGCCATGTAGGGAATTTGCTTTCCTTTTGAATATATGAAATAGCTAAATGCATTTATTGGAGTGGGCATTTAGCAGCACATAGAATACATTTTTTAGATGCACGCTAGAGTATATTAAGGCAATATAGGCTAGTCTACATTTTCTGGAGTGCAAGCATGCAAGCATGTGTGTGCGTGTGTGTGTGCGTGTGTGTGTGCGTGTGTGTGGGCGAAAGGCTAGTCCATCACCGATTGAGAGCTGCTGCACTATTTTATCTTCACCAATGTCTCCCTCTACGAACATAACTCACTATCCAGTAAACACTGTAGAACTCACTCCAAGAGACACACTGTATCCTTTAGGAGAGAGAGAGAAGGAGAGAGAAAGAAAAGAGAGAGAGTGAGAGTGAGGGAGAGAGAGAGAGAAAGAGATAGATAATAAAAGAGAGAGAGAGAGTGAGAGAGAGAAAGACGGAAAGAAAGAAAGAAAGAAAGAAAGAAAGAAAGAGAAAACAGTAGGGGGAGGGGCAGAAATAGAGAGGAAGTGAGAGGGGAGGTATGTAGACAGATGGGGTGTAGATTTATAAAAGAGAGAAGAGATAAAAAGGTAGAAACACAGATAGCTAGATAGACTAAGAGACAGACAGATAGCTAGATAGACTGAGATACAAACAGATAGCTAGATATTTTTTTATTATTTTTTATTTCACCTTTATTTAACCAGGTAGGCTAGTTGAGAACAAGTTCTCATTTGCAACTGCGACCTGGCCAAGATAAAGCATAGCAGTGTGAACAGACAACACAGAGTTACACATGGAGTAAACAATTAACAAGTCAATAACACAGTAGAAAAAAGGGGAGTCTATATATACATTGTGTGCAAAAGGCATGAGAAGGTAGGCAAATAATTACAATTATGCAGATTAACACTGGAGTGATAAATGATCAGATGGTTATGTACAGGTAGAGATATTGGTGTGCAAAAGAGCAGAAAAATAAATAAATAAAAACAGTATGGGGATGAGGTAGGTGAAAATGGGTGGGCTATTTACCAATAGACTATGTACAGCTGCAGCGATCGGTTAGCTGCTCAAATAGCAGATGTTTGAAGTTGGTGAGGGAGATAAAAGTCTCCAACTTCAGCGATTTTTGCAATTCGTTCCAGTCACAGGCAGCAGAGAACTGGAACGAAAGGCGGCCAAATGAGGTGTTGGCTTTAGGGATGATCAGTGAGATACACCTGCTGGAGCGCGTGCTACGGATGGGTGTTGCCATCGTAACCAGTGAACTGAGATAAGGCGGAGCTTTACCTAGCATGGACTTGTAGATGACCTGAAGCCAGTGGGTCTGGCGACGAATATGTAGCGAGGGCCAGCCGACTAGAGCATACAAGTCGCAGTGGTGGGTGGTATAAGGTGCTTTAGTGACAAAACGGATGGCACTGTGATAAACTGCATCCAGTTTGCTGAGTAGAGTGTTGGAAGCAATTTTGTAGATGACATCGCCGAAGTCGAGGATCGGTAGGATAGTCAGTTTTACTAGGGTACGTTTGGCGGCGTGAGTGAAGGAGGCTTTGTTGCGGAATAGAAAGCCGCCTCTTGATTTGATTTTCGATTGGAGATGTTTGATATGGGTCTGGAAGGAGAGCTTAGAGTCTAGCCAGACACCTAGGTACTTATAGATGTCCACATATTCAAGGTCGGAACCATCCAGGGTGGTGATGCTGGTCAGGCGTGCGGGTGCAGGCAGCGAACGGTTGAAAATCATGCATTTGGTTTTACTAGCGTTTAAGAGCAGTTGGAGGCCACGGAAGGAGTGCTGTATGGCATTGAAGCTAGATAGACTCAGAGACAGCCAGATAGCTAGATAGACTGAGAGACAGACAGATAGCTAGATAGACTGAGAGACAGACAGATATCTAGATAGACCTAGAGACAGACAGATAGCTAGATAGACTGAGAGACAAACAGATAGCTAGATAGACTGAGAGACAGACAAGATAGCTAGATAGACTGAGAGACAGACAGATATCTAGATAGACCTAGAGACAGACAGATAGCTAGATAGACTGAGAGACAAACAGATAGCTAGATAGACTGAGAGACAGCCAGATAGCTAGATAGACTGAGAGACAGACAGATAGCTAGATAGACTGAGAGACAGACAGATATCTAGATAGACCTAGAGACAGACAGATAGCTAGATAGACTGAGAGACAAACAGATAGCTAGATAGACTGAGAGACAGACAAGATAGCTAGATAGACTGAGAGACAGACAGATAGCTAGATAGACTGAGAGACAGACAGATAGCTAGATAGACTGAGAGACAGACAGATAGCTAGATAAACTGAGAGAAAGGCATATAGCTAGATAGACTGAGAGACAGACAGATAGCTAGATAGACTCAGAGACAGACAGTTATCTAGATAT